>NC_134354.1:772576984-772759484 GCF_048569485.1 Anomaloglossus baeobatrachus
TCACAGATGAGGGCAGGTCATAGATGATGGCAGGTCACTGATTAGAGCAGATCACTGATGAGGGCAGGTCACAGATGAGGGCAGTTCACAGATGAGGGCAGGTCACTGATGAGGGCAGGTCACAGATGAGGGCAGGTCACAGATGAGTGCAGGTCACAGATGAGGGCAGGTCACAGATGAGGGCAGGTCACTGATGAGGGCAGGTCACAGATGAGGGCAGGTCACTGATGAGGGCAGGTCACAGATGAGGGCAGGTCACAGATGAGGGCAGGTCACTGATGAGGGCAGGTCACAGATGAGAGCAGGTCATAGATGATGGCAGGCCATAGATGAGGGCAGGTCACTAATGAGGGCAGGTCACAGATGAGGGCAGGTCATAGATGATGGCAGGTCACTGATTAGAGCAGATCACTGATGAGGGCAGGTCCCAGATGAGGGCAGGTCACAGATGAGGGCAGGTCACAGATGAGGGCAGGTAACTGATGAGGGCAGGTCATAGATGAGGGCAGGTCACAGATGAGGGCAGGTCACAGATGATGGCAGGTAACTGATGAGGGCAGGTCATAGATGAGGGCAGGTCATAGATGATGGCATGTTACATATGAGGGTAGGTCACTGATAATGGCAGGTCACACCGAGGAAGGGTGAGAAATAAAACGCCTGTCATACCGAGGAAGAGCGAGAAAAGAAAACGCCTGTCATACGGATGAAGGGCGAGAAAAGAAAATGCCTGTCATACGGATGGAGGGCGAGAAAAAAAAACACCTGTCATACGGATGGAGGGCGAGAAGAAAAAATGCCTGTCATATGGATGGAGGGCGAGAAAAGAAAACACCTGTCATACGGATGGAGGGCGTGGAAAAAAAACGCCTGCATTACCGAGGGAGGGCGAGGAAAGAAAACGCCTGTCATACAGATGGAGGGCGAAAAAAAAAAACGCCTGTCATATGGATGGAGGGCGAGAAAAGAAAATGCCTGTCATACAGATGGAGGGCGAGAAGAAAAAATGCCTGTCATACGGATGGAGGGCGAGAAAAGAAAATGCCTGTCATACGGATGGAGGGCGAGAAAAGAAAATGCCTGTCATACGGATGGAGGGCGAGAAAAGAAAACACCTGTCATATGGATGGAGGGCGAGAAAAGAAAACGCCTGTCATATGGATGGAGGGCGAGAAAAGAAAATGCCTGTCATACGGATGGAGGGCGAGAAAAGAAAACACCTGTCATACGGAAGGAGGGCGAGAAAAGAAAACGCCTGTCATACGGATGGAGGGCGAGAAAAGAAAATGCCTGTCATATGGATGGAGGGCGAGAAAAGAAAACGCCTGTCATACGGAAGGAGGGCGAGAAAAGAAAACGCCTGTCATACGGATGGAGGGCAAGAAAAAAAAACACACACGATATTTGGAATGCGAAACGGATGTCACTTGTGCCTCCACAATAGTCACAGGCACAGTGTCTCCATAATAGTGACAGGCACAGTGCCCCATAATAGAGACAGGCACAGTGTCTCCATAATAGTGACAGGCACAGTGCCCCATAATAGAGACAGGCACAGTGCCTCCATAATAGAGACAGGCACAGTGCCTCCATAATAGAGACAGGCACAGTGCCCCATAATAGAGACAGGCACAGTGCCTCTATAATAGAGACAGGCACAGTGCCTCCATAATAGTGACAGGCACAGTGCCTCCATAATAGTGTCAGGCACAATGCCTCCATAATAGAGACAGGCACAGTGCCCCATAATAGTGACAGACACAGTGCCCCCATTATAGGGACAGACACAGTGCCTCCATAATAGTGACAGACACAGTGCCTCTATAATAGGGACAAGCACAGTACCTCTATAATAGGGACAGGCACAGTGCCTCCATAATAGTGACAGGTACAGTGCCTCCATAATAGGGACAGGCACAGTGCCTCAATAATAGGCACAGGCACAGTGCCTCCATAATAGTGACAGGCACAGTGCCTCCATAATAGGGACAGGCACAGTGCCTCAATAATATGCACAGGCACAGTGCCTCCATAATAGTGACAGGCACAGTGCCTCCATAATAGGGACAGGCACAGTGCCTCAATAATATGCACAGGCACAGTGCCTCCATAATAGTGACAGGCACAGTGTCTCCATAATAGGGAGAGGCACAGTGCCTCTATAATAGTGACAGCACAGTGTCTCCATAATAGGGACAGGCACAGTGCCTCCATAATAGTGACAGGCACAGTGCCTCCATAATAGGGACAGGTATAGTGCCTCCATAATAGTGACGGGCGCGGTGCCTCCATAATAGTGACAGCACAGTGTGTCCATATTGCACTGTACAGACAGTTGGCAGTGCTACAATAACAGTACTAGCCACTTCACCATTCTGTTAGCCAAATCAGTGACACTACGCCCAAAAATGAAAAAAATATTCTATAGAGCCCCCGTCATAAAGAAAAAAGGACAAACACAGCCACCCCCTGCCCATCATTGGTTCCACAGGCTACCCTCACCCTATACCCCGCTATAAGAGGTAACGTTATCCCCATACGTAGGTATACGCCATATATCTGACACATATCTGACACAATAAATCCCATATTATCCCGGCTCCGATGAATAAGCACCACTGCCCTCAGCCTCCCTGGCACTCGATGGGCACAGTAGTGGCCCCTGGCAGCACTATATGCAGGGGCCGATGTGTCATTTGTGACACCTGTGGTCCTAAGCGGTAAGGGGGGTCCATTCCTATCTCCAGAGTAGGTGGAATTGTGAATATTGATGAGTTATTGGCCCATATATTGCTTTTTGCACAGGGGCCCTGTCCTGTCTGTGCCTATATGCATCACAATATAGGGCACTGGGAGAGTGCGGAGCCCGGTGCCCCCATGTGTCAGCCCCATTGTGCTCCCCGCATTGTTCCCATCCCCGGCTGTGGACCAGGGGGGTCTTATTGTATAGGATTTAAGGGTCCTTAAGAAGGGGCAGATTACAGGCGACACTCCATGCACAAGTGTCAGGACAGCCCTTCCAGGGGCACAGGCGGCTCCCACTGGAGCTGTTTGTTCTGGAGCCTGTGGGTGGGAGAGGTCACGTGACTGTGGAGTGAGAAACAGAGGAAAAGTTTCCCTGCAGTTCAGAGAAGTTTTCCAAGCTCAGCAGCAGAGAGAGGGGTCACACACAGGAGCCACCTGCCCAGCCTGACCGATGGGCACTGCCAGCCTCTGCCGCCTGGATGGGGGCTGCGAGTAACATCTGGAGGGCTCTGGAGACATGATCCAGGGGATCCTGCGGAGATCTGTGCACTGAGATCACTTACAGGAGACCTGGTGAGTCTGATACCCAGTAGCAATGGGCACAGCCTGGAGATTTATACCAATGCAGATGTAGCAGAGCTGAGATTGTCAGTGTTCATTTTTTTCCATCCATACCAGCTGTTATGGAAACTTGGCTATTGTAGATGTAGTTGAGCTGAGTTTGTTATTGCCATTTTTTTTTTGTGCATACCTGCTGTCATAGTCAATGGGCTGCATTGCAGATGTAGCAGAGCTGAGTCTGTCATTGCTCAGTTTTGCTCCATCAATATCAGCTGTTATGGAGTCTTGACTATTGTAGATGTAGTTGAGCTGAGTTTGTTATTGCCATTTTTTTTTGTGCATACCTGCTGTCATAGTCAATGGACTGCATTGCAGATGTAGCAGTGCTGAGTCTGTCATTGCTCAGTTTTGCTCCATCAATATCAGCTGTTATGGAGTCTTGACTATTGTAGATGTAGTTGAGCTGACTTTGTTATTGGCAATGGGGTTTTTTGTTGGCATACCTGCTGTGACGGTCAATGGGCTGCATTTCAGATGTAGCAGAGCTGAGTCTGTCATTGCTCAGTTTTTTCCGTCCATACCAGCTGTTATGGAGAGTTGACTGTATTTTAGGTGTAGTTGGGCTGAGTTTGTTATTGGCAATTGGTTTTTTTGTGCATACCTGCTGTCACGATCAGTGGACTGTATTTCAGATGTAGTTTTTAAATGACCTTTTTGTTTTGGTGAATACCAGCTGTCACGTAGCAGAGTTGAGTTTGTCATCATTGTTCAGATTTTTTTTTTCGTCTATACTGGCTGTCATGACTTTTTTTTTTTATTTTACTCACTTATATAGCACTATTAATTCTGCAGCACTTCAAGATGTGATAATCACTGTCCCCGTTGGGGCTCACAATCCACATTCCCTATTTGTATGTCTTTGGAGTGTGGGAGGAAACCGAAGAACCCGGAGGAAACACAGGGAGAACATATAGACTCCTTGCAGATTTTGTCCTTGGTGGTATTTGAACCCAGGACCTCAATATAGCAAGACTGCAGTGCTAACCACTGAGCCACCATACGGTGCTAACCACTGAGCTTCAGTACAGTGCTAACCCCTGAGCCACCGTACAGACCACTGAGCCACCGTACAGTACTAACCACTGAGCCACCAAACTTGCTATCTTCTTGGGTCAGCATATAGTGCTAACCAGTGAGCCTTCGTACATTGCTAACCACTGAGCCACTGTACAGTACTAACCAGTGAGCTGCCGTACAGACCACTGAGCCACCATAGAGTACTAACTACTGAGCCGCCGTACAGTACTAACCACTGAGCCACCGTACAGTGCTATCCACTGAGCTGCTGTACAGTGTTAACCACTCAGCTGCCTTACAGACCACTGAGCCACCATACAGTGCTAACCACTGAGCCACATTACAGTGCTAACCACTGAACCAACCGTACAGTTCTAACCACTGAGCCACCGTGCTGTCCAATTAACATAGTTTCAGATAGATGAGAGTTGAGTTTGTCATTGTTCAGTTTTTTCCCATCAGTCCCAGCTGTTACGGTGAATTGACTGTATTTCATATGTAGCAGAGCTGAGGTTGTCATTGCCCTTATTTTGGGGGTTGCATACCTGCTGTCATGATAAATTGACTGCATTTCAGATGTAGCAGGGCCGAGTTGTTCACTGACTAGTTCCTATTTATTTATTTTTGGGCATAGCAGCTGTTACGATAAATAGACTGAATTTCAGATGTAGCAGAGCTGAGATTGTCATGTGGATATGTGTGCTTTTAGATGGGATACGCATCTTTGATAATCATCATGGTCTCATTCCATTAGATGGTGCTCCCCCCATTCCAACAGTGGATTGTAGTGGGGGGTCTAGAGCCCCCTGGGATCAGCTGACACATTGATATCCATGATGGACCTTTTTTTCGTTTATAGCGGGCATCGAGGAATCGTATCTCCAGTAGGGCAAGAGAAGGGGGGGTCTACAGCTGATACCCCATTAATCTCACAAATGATGCAAAAACGACAAACTCGGCTCTGCTATATCCTATAGCCCTATATATGGGTTTATATATAAATAGTGATAATGATTGCTGGATATTTCTTAGGATGTAGATATGGCCAGATGTAGCAGAGCTGACAGCGTTGTTTTTTTTACTTTTGTGCGCACAAATCCTATAATAACATCTCGACTCTGCTACATCAGTTTGAACGCTATACATGGCTGTCTTTACAGGTGTGGCCCCCACTTAAAGGAATGTCTGTGGAGTTTTATATTTACAACCAATGGGTGAGGGCCACAGGAGAAGAATCTATATATTAACCAATGCTTCTAGTATAAAGGTCACAGTCCTCCTCCTCGGAATTTCTGAGGGATATATAGATAATGGGGGAAGAATTATGAAACTGTCAAAAAGAAAAATCGTCTTTTTACATAGAAACCAATCAGAGCGCAGCTAACATTTTATAAAGTGCTTTTGAAAAATGAAAGCTGTGCCGTGATTGGTTGAAGTTACTGTGTGGCAACAAGCACAGTTTTTCCTTTAGCGTCTAAAAAACCATAATATATTTGGCGCCTGATCACATATGCCAGTTTTTTCTGGGCACAATTTAGGCCAGAATTGGGTGATAACTGTGAAAGCAAACTGTTGTTATGATCCATAGCAACCAATCACAGTACAGCTTTTATGTTTAAAAAGCACTGTTGAAAATGAAAGCTGAGCTCTGATTGGTTGCTACGGGCAACAATGGCTGTTGATTAATCTCTCCCATCGCTGCATATTTTCTTGCAGTTCTATGTGTGCCAAATGACAAACCACCAGTAATTAAATGCAGATGAGCAGAGCTGAACTCGCTTCCATGTAGAACATAGTCACAGTAAATCCGGTCAGGATATGGTGGCGGCCTTCTCACAGAGGCCATTAAGTAGATGTAGCAGAGCTGAACTCGCTTCCATGTAGAACATAGTCACAGTAAATCCGGTCAGGATATGGTGGCAGCCTTCTCATAGAGGCCATTAACTAGATGTAGCTGAGCTGAACTCGCTTCCATGTAATATGTGATAGAACTGAGAACATAGTCACAGTAAATCCGGTCTGGATAAGGTGGCAACCTTCTCACAAAGGTCATTAAGTAGATGTAGCAGAGCTGAACTCGCTTCCATGTAATATATGATAGAACTGAGAACATAGTCACAGTAAATCCGGTCTGGCTCTGTTGGCGGCCTTCTCACAGAGGCCATTAACTAGATGTAGCAGAGCTGAACTCGCTTCCATGTAGAACATAGTCAAAGTAAATCCGGTCAGGATATGGTGGCGGCCTTCTCACAGAGGCCATTAAGTAGATGTAGCAGAGCTGAACTCGCTTCCATGTAATATGTGATAGAACTGAGAACATAGTCACAGTAAATCCGGTCAGGATCTGGTGGCGGCCTTCTCACAGAGGCCATTAAGTAGATGCAGCAGAGCTGAACTCGCTTCCATGTAATATATGATAGAACTGAGAACATAGCCACAGTAAATCCGGTCAGGATAAGGTGGCGGCCTTCTCATAGAGGCCATTAACTAGATGTAGCAGAGCTGAACTCGCTTCCATGTAATATATGATAGAACTGAGAACATAGTCACAGTAAATCCGGTCAGGATAAGGTGGCGGCCTTCTCACAGAGGCCATTAAGTAGAAGTAGCAGAGCTGAACTCGCTTCCATGTAATATATGATAGAACTGAGAACATAGCCACAGTAAATCCGGTCTAGATCTGGTGGCGGCCTTCTCTCAGAGGTCATTAAGTAGATGTAGCAGAGCTGAACTCGCTTCCATGTAATATGTGATAGAACTGAGAACATAGTCACAGTAAATCCGGTCTGGATAAGGTGGTGATCTTCTCTCAGAGGTCATGAAGTAGATGTAGCAGAGCTGAACTCGCTTCCATGTAATATATGATAGAACTGAGAACACAGTCACAGTAAATCCGGTCTGGCTCTGTTGGCGGCCTTCTCACAAACGCCATTAAGTAGATGTAGCTGAGCTGAACTCGCTTCCATGTAATATGTGATAGAACTCAGACCATAGTCACAGTAAATCCGGTCTGGATATGGTGGCGGCCTTCTCACAGAGGCCATTAAATAGATGCAGTAGAGCTGAACTCGCTTCCATGTAATATACGATAGAACTGAGAACATAGTCACAGTAAATCCGGTCTGGATCTGGTGGCGGCCTTCTCACAGAAGCCATTAAGTAGATGCAGCAGAGCTGAACTCGCTTCCATGTAATATATGATAGAACTGAGAACATAGTCACAGTAAATCCGGTCTGGCTCTGTTGGCGGCCTTCTCACAACCGCCATTAAGTAGATGTAGCAGAGCTGAACTCGCTTCCATGTAATATGTGATAGAACTCAGACCATAGTCACAGTAAATCCGGTCTGGATAAGGTGGCGACCTTCTCACAAAGGTCATTAAGTAGATGTAGCAGAGCTGAACTCGCTTCCATGTAATATATGATAGAACTGAGAACATAGTCACAGTAAATCCGGTCAGGATATGGTGGCGGCCTTCTCACAGAGGCCATTAAGTAGATGTAGCGGAGCTGAACTCGCTTCCATGTAATATATGATAGAACTGAGAACATAGTCACAGTAAATCCGGTCTGGATAAGGTGGTGGCCTTCTCACAAAGGTCATTAAGTAGATGTAGCAGAGCTGAACTCGCTTCCATGTAATATATAATAGAACTGAGAACATAGTCACATTAAATCCGGTCTGGATCTGGTGGCGGCCTTCTCACAAAGGTAATTAAGTAGATGTAGCGGAGCTGAACTCGCTTCCATGTAATATGTGATAGAACTGAGAACATAGTCACAGTAAATCCGATCAGGATATGGTGGCGGCCTTCTCACAGAGGCCATTAAGTAGATGCAGCAGAGCTGAACTCGCTTCCATGTAATATATGATAGAACTGAGAACATAGTCACAGTAAATCCGGTCTGGATAAGGTGGCGGCCTTCTCACAAAGGTCATTAAGTAGATGTAGCAGAGCTGAACTCGCTTCCATCTAATATATGATAGAACTGAGAACATAGTCACAGTAAATCCAGTCAGGATATGGTGGCGGCCTTCTCACAGAGGCCATTAAGTAGATGCAGCGGAGCTGAACTCGCTTCCAAGTAATATGTGATAGAACTGAGAACATAGTCACAGTAAATCCGGTCTGGATAAGGTGGCGACCTTCTCACAAACGCCATTAACTAGATGCAGCAGAGCTGAACTCGCTTCCATGTAATATGTGATAGAACTGAGAACATAGTCACAGTAAATCCGGTCTGGATAAGGTGGCGACCTTCTCACAAAGGTCATTAAGTAGATGTAGCAGAGCTGAACTCGCTTCCATGTAATATATATGATAGAATGGAGAACATTGTCACAGTAAATCCGGTCTGGATAAGGTGGCGGCCTTCTCACAGAAGCCATTAAGTAGATGTAGCAGAGCTGACTATGTCATTTCATCCTCTTAGGGCATTTTGCTAGGCCATGTGATAACTGTCTGTGTGACGCCCTGCGCAAGCCAGGGGTCACCGGTTACAACATCACACACACCCCACATTTCCTGCAGGAACACCTAGGCTAACCTAAAATCCTTGTTGCCTTCCTCCAGGGGCTGATGTCCACACCAGGGGGTGGGCCAGGCGGTTGGCTCCACCCACCGAGGAGTTCACAGTCCTGGAGGCGGGAAAAACCAGGCAGATCAGAGAGAGTTGAAGTTGAAGTCAGACTAGAGTCTGAGAAGCAGATCGGTTTTAGGGAGTGAAGTAGAAGGAAGTGGTAAAGGAGGACAGTAAGAGTGGTGACAGAAAAGGAACAGTTAAGCAAGCCTGAAGTTGGTCCGGGTGTGTGCCCCGGACTGAGACAGCAAGGTCAGCAGACGGCGGTGATAGTCTGCAGGGGGACTGCTTGGAGGTTGCTGGAAGGACCGCGGACGGGTGGTGGCCCGGCGGTACCGGAGCGGTATACGAAGAACAGTCAGCACCAGGGCAGGGGCCTTTCGGATCCCGGCAAGGCTAGGAGTCGCCATAATTTGCCAAATCCGTCAGTGAAGGGGACCTCTGTCTCCTAACAACCAAGTCCCGATTGAAGGCAACAGTCCGACCATTAAGGGGAGACACCGCCACCGCCAAGGCACCAGTTTCCCAGGGCCAGCGCCTGCGGGCAAAGAGGGGCTCCTCCGGCTCATGTCCTGGTCGGGGAGCGGGTAACCGGTGGGAACCCATCGCTACCAAAAGACTATACATAGGTGCAGGGAAGAGGCCGTCACCGCTAACTGCAGGGAACATCAGCACCGTAACCGTCCGAGGGACCCGTCCAACCAGCCGTTTGTTTACCGAGAACTGTGTCGTGTTAACTGGCTGAGTGAGTACCTCCGTGCCGTGCGGCACAGCGCTGTCTCTGCGCCCATGCACCTCCACAGGCCCCATACCCGCCTGTCCTACATACCAACCCCATCACTGGGCCCCGGGACCACCAAACCCCCTACCCACGGAGGGGTAAATCAACAACTGGCTGCTCCATACCATCACTCCTGGGCTCCCCATACAGAGCAGCGGTGGTGTCCACTTAATCAACCACAACCGTGGGTGGCGTCACGGACAATAAACTATCCCAAAACCCAATCCCCTTTCACTCACGGGCGAGGAGCGCCGCTCGAGTCCCCGGGATCCGGCCCATCGCTCGAGCCACCGAGCAGCAGCAGCAGCAGGCCGCAGCAGCCGCCGCGGCAGCCGGACCCGAGCAGTGGGAGAGCGCGGCGTCCCCTCCTCCGCCCGCGACATCTGAGTTTTTTTCTTTTACGTGCATGCATTTTGGTCTAAAAATCAATTTTGAAATTGTGTTTCATTAAATAAGTTGCAACCTTTGGCTTTTACGGGCTTTTGCTGAGTGTAGAATGAGCGAACTAAGGATCCATCAGTGAGCTCCTTCTGAAATAAAGTTTGTAAATCTTTTATCTGTCGCTTTCAGAGCACGATGAGCTCAGCTTTGATGTGGTCTGTGGTCTTGGAGGAGCTAAAATAACACACAAGCTCACAGACTGTTTCCTCCTTTTACACCCATCAATAGAGAAGACAATATGGAGGCCATAGAAGACAAACCGTGCAAAATCATTAATTAAAACCAATGGCAAAAATGATTTGTTTAACCCACAATACATGCAGTCTCGTTACAAAAATACGCATTGTTATATCACTGTAAAGTGGGCCACACGACAACCTCAGCTCTGCTGCACTGATATAATCGTACTGGCTGGTGAACAGATGGCGCAGATCTGACTTTGTAATTTAATTTAACCCCTTGGGACTGCTTTGCTACCGTAGAGCATCTCTCAAGTGCAAAAATAAATATATTTTTTCATTTTGTGCCAGATGACAAACCCTAGACTGCTACAATAATATAACTGGCAATGTATTAGCATAGCACAGTACGAAAAAATAAATGCAAAGAAGATGTTAAATTACACAGCTCAGCTTTGCATGGGTAGAACATTATAACTATGCAGTAGTAGATTTTCAAACCACATAGATTAATATGCCAAATATCAAACTCAGCTCTGCTTTGCCTATGCAGTAGTAGATTTGCAAATCACAATAGCTGAACATTACAAATTTCAAACTCAGCTCTGCTATGCCAATGCCAAAATGTAGCACAGGTATCAACAACATGAATCGCACCAAATGACAAACTCATCTGTGTTCATCTGGCTGTAATTCCAAAATGCAGATGTAGCAGAGTTGACTATGTAATTTAACTCTGTGTGGGCTGCATTGTTACTCTGTAAACCTCCATATATACACTGTAAAGTGTGCCAAATTACAAACTCAACTCTGCTACATTTGCATTTTTGCATTTCTATTGTATCAATATAAAATAGTAGTGTGCACAAAAGACTGACTCTAACAAACTCAACTCTGCTTCATCTACCTATAATAGCATGAATTGTCCCAAAAGTAAATGTAGCAGAGTTTAATTTGTCATTTAATTGTGTAGGACTGCTATAGCAGTGATGGTAAAGAACCTGCACTATGTGAAAACCCTGTTATTGTCCCCTTGTGCCAAGTAACAATCTGAACTCTGCTACATCTGTGCAGAAAACCCTACAAAGTTCCAATTATTATACGAGCAGGAATGTTGGCAGTGCTGGGAAATTAGTGGGTGAAAATACTATATATTGGAATGCTCGGATGGCAGAATAGTGACATTTCATATGAAGGAATGTGGGTGGCAGGCGGCGGCGGTGCCCTCTGTGCCCACATGTGGACACTGCAGCTTTGGTAGGTATTGGGGTGGTTGTGATAGGGGAAAACAATGACCAAGAATACTAAGATGTGTGCGGCTAATAATATTTTATTCTAGGGACCGTATGCTGCAGGAGGAGGGCAGTGTATATAGAATACTCCGTGCAGGAGGAGGGCAGTGTATATAGAATACTCCTAGAAGGAGGAGGGCAGTGTATATAGAATACTCCTAGCAGGAGGAGGGCAGTGTATATAGAATACTCCTAGCAGGAGGAGGGCAGTGTATATAGAATAATCCTAGCAGGAGGAGGGTAGTGTATATAGAATACTCCTAGCAGGAGGAGGGCAGTGTATATAGAATACTCCTAGCAGAAGGAGGGCAGTGTATATAGAATCCTCCTAGCAGGAGGAGGGCAGTGTATATAGAATACTCCTAGCAGGAGGAGGGCAGTGTATATAGAATACTCCTAGCAGGAGGAGGGCAGTGTATATAGAATACTCCTAGCAGGAGGAGGGCAGTGTATATAGAATCCTCCTAGCAGGAGGAGGGCAGTATATATAGAATACTCCTAGCAGGAGGAGGGTAGTGTATATAGAATACTCCTAGCAGGAGGAGGGTAGTGTATATAGAATACTCCTAGCAGGAGGAGGGCAGTGTATATAGAATCCTCCTAGCAGGAGGAGGGTAGTGTATATAGAATACTCCTAGCAGGAGGAGGGCAGTGTATATAGAATACTCCTAGCAGGAGGAGGGTAGTGTATATAGAATACTCCTAGCAGGAGGAAGGTAGTGTATATAGAATACTCCTAGCAGGAGGAGGGCAGTGTATATAGAATACTCCTAGAAGGAGGAGGGCAGTGTATATAGAATACTCCTAGCAGGAGGAGGGCAGTGTTTATAGAATACTCCTAGCAGGAGGAGGGCAGTATATATAGAATACTCCTAGCAGGAGGAGGGTAGTGTATATAGAATACTCCTAGCAGGAGGAGGGCAGTGTATATAGAATACTCCTAGAAGGAGGAGGGCAGTGTATATAGAATACTCCTAGAAGGAGGAGGGCAGTGTATATAGAATACTCCTAGCAGGAGGAGGGCAGTGTATATAGAATACTCCTAGCAGGAGGAGGGCAGTGTATATAGAATACTCCTAGAAGGAGGAGGGCAGTGTATATAGAATACTCCTAGCAGGAGGAGGGCAGTATATATAGAATCCTCCTAGCAGGAGGAGGGTAGTGTATATAGAATACTCCTAGCAGGAGGAGGGTAGTGTATATAGAATACTCCTAGCAGGAGGAGGGCAGTGTATATAGAATCCTCCTAGCAGGAGGAGGGTAGTGTATATAGAATACTCCTAGCAGGAGGAGGGCAGTATATATAGAATACTCCTAGCAGGAGGAGGGTAGTGTATATAGAATACTCCTAGCAGGAGGAGGGCAGTGTATATAGAATACTCCTAGAAGGAGGAGGGCAGTGTATATAGAATCCTCCTAGCAGGAGGAGGGTAGTGTATATAGAATACTCCTAGCAGGAGGAGGGCAGTGTATATAGAATACTCCTAGCAGGAGGAGGGTAGTGTATATAGAATACTCCTAGCAGGAGGAGGGCAGTGTATATAGAATACTCCTAGCAGGAGGAGGGCAGTGTATATAGAATACTCCTAGCAGGAGGAGGGTAGTGTATATAGAATACTCCTAGCAGGAGGAGGGCAGTGTATATAGAATACTCCTAGCAGGAGGAGGGCAGTGTATATAGAATACTCCTAGCAGGAGGAGGGCAGTGTATATAGAATACTCCTAGCAGGAGGAGGGCAGTGTATATAGAATACTCCTAGCAGGAGGAGGGCAGTGTATATAGAATACTCCTAGCAGGAGGAGGGCAGTGTATATAGAATCCTCCTAGCAGGAGGAGGGTAGTGTATATAGAATACTCCTAGCAGGAGGAGGGCAGTGTATATAGAATCCTCCTAGCAGGAGGAGGGCAGTGTATATAGAATCCTCCTAGCAGGAGGAGGGTAGTGTATATAGAATCCTCCTAGCAGGAGGAGGGCAGTGTATATAGAATCCTCCTAGCAGGAGGAGGGCAGTATATATAGAATACTCCTAGCAGGAGGAGGGCAGTGTATATAGAATACTCCTAGCAGGAGGAGGGCAGTATATATAGAATACTCCTAGCAGGAGGAGGGCAGTGTATATAGAATACTCCTAGCAGGAGGAGGGCAGTGTATATAGAATACTCCTAGCAGGAGGAGGGCAGTGTATATAGAATACTCCTAGCAGGAGGAGGGTAGTGTATATAGAATCCTCCTAGCAGGAGGAGGGCAGTGTATATAGAATACTCCTAGCAGGAGGAGGGCAGTGTATATAGAATACAGTGTATATAGAATAATCCTAGCAGGAGGAAGGCAGTGTATATAGAATACTCCTAGCAGAAGGAGGGCAGTGTATATAGAATACTCCTAGCAGGAGGAGGGCAGTGTATATAGAATACTCCTAGCAGGAGGAGGGCAGTATATATAGAATACTCCTAGCAGGAGGAGGGCAGTGTATATAGAATACTCCTAGCAGGAGGAGGGCAGTGTATATAGAATACTCCTAGCAGGAGGAGGGCAGTGTATATAGAATACTCCTAGCAGGAGGAGGGCAGTGTATATAGAATACTCCTAGCAGGAGGAGGGCAGTGTATATAGAATACTCCTAGCAGGAGGAGGGCAGTGTATATAGAATACTCCTAGCAGGAGGAGGGCAGTGTATATAGAATACTCCTAGCAGAAGGAGGGCAGTGTATATAGAATACTCCTAGCAGGAGGAGGGCAGTGTATATAGAATACTCCTAGCAGGAGGAGGGCAGTGTATATAGAATACTCCTAGCAGGAGGAGGGCAGTGTATATAGAATCCTCCTAGCAGGAGGAGGGCAGTGTATATAGAATACTCCTAGCAGGAGGAGGGCAGTGTATATAGAATCCTCCTAGCAGGAGGAGGGCAGTATATATAGAATACTCCTAGCAGGAGGAGGGCAGTGTATATAGAATAATCCTAGCAGGATGAGGGCAGTGTATATAGAATACTCCTAGCAGGAGGAGGGCAGTATATATAGAATACTCCTAGCAGGAGGAGGGCAGTGTATATAGAATACTCCTAGCAGGAGGAGGGCAGTGTATATAGAATACTCCTAGCAGGAGGAGGGCAGTGTATATAGAATACTCCTAGCAGGAGGAGGGCAGGGTATATAGAATACTCCTAGCAGCTGGAGAGCAGTGTATATAGAATACTCCTAGCAGGAGGAGGGCAGTGTATATAGAATATTCCTAGCAGGAGGAGGGCAGTGTATATAGAATACTCCTAGCAGGAGGAGGGCAGTGTATATAGAATACTCCTAGCAGGAGGAGGGTAGTGTATATAGAATACTCCTAGCAGGAGGAGGGCAGTGTATATAGAATACTCCTAGCAGGAGGAGGGCAGTGTATATAGAATACTCCTAGCAGGAGGAGGGCAGTGTATATAGAATACTCCTAGCAGGAGGAGGGCAGTGTATATAGGATACTCCTAGCAGGAGGAGGGCAGTGTATATAGAATACTCCTAGCAGGAGGAGGGCAGTGTATATAGAATATTCCTAGCAGGAGGAGGGCAGTGTATATAGAATACTCCTAGCAGGAGGAGGGCAGTGTATATAGAATCCTCCTAGCAGGAGGAGGGCAGTATATATAGAATACTCCTAGCAGGAGGAGGGCAGTGTATATAGAATAATCCTAGCAGGATGAGGGCAGTGTATATAGAATACTCCTAGCAGGAGGAGGGCAGTATATATAGAATACTCCTAGCAGGAGGAGGGCAGTGTATATAGAATACTCCTAGCAGGAGGAGGGCAGTGTATATAGAATACTCCTAGCAGGAGGAGGGCAGTGTATATAGAATACTCCTAGCAGGAGGAGGGCAGGGTATATAGAATACTCCTAGCAGCTGGAGAGCAGTGTATATAGAATATTCCTAGCAGGAGGAGGGCAGTGTATATAGAATACTCCTAGCAGGAGGAGGGCAGTGTATATAGAATACTCCTAGCAGGAGGAGGGTAGTGTATATAGAATACTCCTAGCAGGAGGAGGGCAGTGTATATAGAATACTCCTAGCAGGAGGAGGGCAGTGTATATAGAATACTCCTAGCAGGAGGAGGGTAGTGTATATAGAATACTCCTAGCAGGAGGAGGGCAGTGTATATAGAATACTCCTAGCAGGAGGAGGGCAGTGTATATAGAATATTCCTAGCAGGAGGAGGGCAGTGTATATAGAATACTCCTAGCAGGAGGAGGGCAGTGTATATAGAATCCTCCTAGCAGGAGGAGGGTAGTGTATATAGAATACTCCTAGCAGGAGGAGGGCAGTGTATATAGAATACTCCTAGCAGGAGGAGGGCAGTGTATATAGAATACTCCTAGCAGGAGGAGGGCAGTGTATATAGAATACTCCTAGCAGGAGGAGGGTAGTGTATATAGAATATTCCTAGCAGGAGGAGGGCAGTGTATATAGAATACTCCTAGCAGGAGGAGGGCAGTGTATATAGAATCCTCCTAGCAGGAGGAGGGCAGTGTATATAGAATACTCCTAGCAGGAGGAGGGCAGTGTATATAGAATACTCCTAGCAGGAGGAGGGTAGTGTATATAGAATACTCCTAGCAGGAGGAGGGTAGTGTATATAGAATACTCCTAGCAGGAGGAGGGCAGTGTATATAGAATACTCCTAGCAGGAGGAGGGCAGTGTATATAGAATACTCCTAGCAGGAGGAGGGCAGTGTATATAGAATCCTCCTAGCACGAGGAGGGCAGTGTATATAGAATACTCCTAGCAGGAGGAGGGTAGTGTATATAGAATACTCCTAGCAGGAGGAGGGCAGTGTATATAGAATCCTCCTAGCAGGAGGAGGGTAGTGTATATAGAATACTCCTAGCAGGAGGAGGGTAGTGTATATAGAATACTCCTAGCAGGAGGAGGGCAGTGTATATAGGATACTCCTAGCAGGAGGAGGGCAGTGTATATAGAATACTCCTAGCAGGAGGAGGGCAGTGTATATAGAATACTCCTAGCAGGAGGAGGGCAGTGTATATAGAATACTCCTAGCAGGAGGAGGGCAGTATATATAGAATACTCCTAGCAGGAGGAGGGCAGTGTATATAGGATACTCCTAGCAGGAGGAGGGCAGTGTATATAGAATACTCCTAGCAGGAGGAGGGCAGTGTATATAGAATACTCCTAGCAGGAGGAGGGCAGTGTATATAGAATACTCCTAGCAGGAGGAGGGCAGTGTATATAGAATACTCCTAGCAGGAGGAGGGCAGTGTATATAGAATATTCCTAGCAGGAGGAGGGCAGTGTATATAGAATACTCCTAGCAGGAGGAGGGCAGTGTATATAGGATACTCCTAGCAGGAGGAGGGCAGTGTATATAGAATACTCCTAGCAGGAGGAGGGCAGTGTATATAGAATACTCCTAGCAGGAGGAGGGCAGTATATATAGAATACTCCTAGCAGGAGGAGGGCAGTGTATATAGGATACTCCTAGCAGGAGGAGGGCAGTGTATATAGAATACTCCTAGCAGGAGGAGGGCAGTGTATATAGAATACTCCTAGCAGGAGGAGGGCAGTGTATATAGAATACTCCTAGCAGGAGGAGGGCAGTGTATATAGAATACTCCTAGCAGGAGGAGGGCAGTGTATATAGAATATTCCTAGCAGGAGGAGGGCAGTGTATATAGAATACTCCTAGCAGGAGGAGGGTAGTGTATATAGAATACTCCTAGCAGGAGGAGGGCAGTGTATATAGAATCCTCCTAGCAGGAGGAGGGCAGTGTATATAGAATACTCCTAGCAGGAGGAGGGCAGTGTATATAGAATACTCCTAGCAGGAGGAGGGCAGCGTATATAGAATCCTCCTAGCAGGAGGAGGGCAGTGTATATAGAATACTCCTAGCAGGAGGAGGGCAGTGTATATAGAATCCTCCTAGCAGGAGGAGGGTAGTGTATATAGAATACTCCTAGCAGGAGGAGGGCAGTGTATATAGAATACTCCTAGCAGGAGGAGGGCAGTGTATATAGAATATTCCTAGCAGGAGGAGGGCAGTGTATATAGAATCCTCCTAGCAGGAGGAGGGTAGTGTATATAGAATACTCCTAGCAGGAGGAGGGTAGTGTATATAGAATACTCCTAGCAGGAGGAGGGCAGTGTATATAGAATCCTCCTAGCAGGAGGAGGGTAGTGTATATAGAATACTCCTAGAAGGAGGAGGGCAGTGTATATAGAATCCTCCTAGCAGGAGGAGGGCAGTGTATATAGAATACTCCTAGCAGGAGGAGGGTGGTGTATATAGAATACTCCTAGCAGGAGGAGGTCAGGGTATATAGAATCCTCCTAGCAGTATATATAATGTGCACTGTTTTGAACACAAATAGTGAATATTCTTTTCCATAAGGTTGAGTAAATATTCGAAAATGTGCTTACATATTATGGCGCCACCTGGTGCTCACAGTATAAAGCATTGTGCATGTACAGCCACTGAGCTGAAGACTAGTGGCCACTCATGCTCATCCATCCATCCATCCATCATTATGTTACGGTGTAATTTTAAGTGTTCGCTCACATAAGCCTAGAAATCGACCACGTGGAATCCGATAAAAAAGCCGATGGATAATGGGAGCGTTTTATTACACCCTCCTGTGACCCCGGCCTTCTAAACTTTCAGAACATTTTGCTCCGGTTCCTCACTCGCTCCAGGACGGTTTCTTCTCTCTCTGATCTGCTCGTGTTGTATAGTTCTTGTCGCTGTGTCACTTTGGTCTGACAGTTACATACTGTGTAATCAGACCTATCTTTCTTCTCTTCTGACAACATATAATTCCGCCCGGAGAGCGACAGCTTTTATATTGCCATTTTGGAACGTTTTAATGAGTATTTTTATAATTCCTCTTCTTTGTTGCATTGAGGCTGAGTCAGGAGACGGCTGATAACACCATAGACAATGACTGGCAGATGGAACATTATATCCTTTTGATACTCATCCATCCTATAATGCTGCGGGCGACAAGTAACGCAGGAAAGGTCACCCATAAAAACCTCTTTCATATCCTTGTGCCAGGTATTAGGAAACAGTCACTGTCCTCTATGTGTCCTGAGATAATCTACAACAGTTTTTTTTATTGAAGCTGCCCCAAACTTACAGCACATTCTCTCTTTTATAAGTTCTTTTTTAAAGGTTTTCAGAAAGTTTGTGACCCCCTAGGAACGTCACACAACTCAAGCTCCATTTTACAAATTCCACTGGTCGTCATGTTCACATCTTCAGTTGATGACTTGAATTTGCTCATTTTCTGTTTTTGCTTTTAATATAATATATATATATATATATATATATATATATATATATATATAATATATTATATATTACACCAGGGGTGGGGAACCTTTTTTTTTCTGCCAAGTGCCGTTTGGAAATTTCTACCATCGTTCGGGGCCGCACAAAATTGTCAACTTGAAGATGACCCTGCTATGTTTAGTCAAACAATTACCTCACCCCTAATGTGATGGCTGGAGCTGCTTTTCTTTGATGCGGCTGTGATGTTAGATGGTGCTGATGTTGTTGCTTCTCACAACTGCTTTTCCAGGTTTATGTCAGTCTGGAGTGCAGTCAACTCTTTGTGATGTTCTGTAAATTATATACCTCACATAGGAGACGCTGGGACAGCTGTGTATATATCACAGGAGGGGCTAGGGTCATATATATCACATAGTAGACACTAGTACTGTGTTGTATACATCACAGGAGGGGCTGGGGGCATATACATCACAGGAGGGGCTGAGGGCATATACATCACAGGAGGGGCTGGGGCATATACATCACAGGAGGGGCTGGGGGCATATACATCACAGGAGAGGCTGGGGCATACATCACAGGAGGGGCTGGGGCATATACATTACAAGAGGTGCTGGGGCCCATACATCACTGTAGTGGTTGAGGTCATGTACATCACAGGATTGGCTGGGGGCATATACATCACAGTAGGGGCTGGGGGCATATACTTCACAGGAACCATTGGGGCATATACATCACAGGAGCTGCTAGGGCATATACATCACAGGAGGTGCTAGGACATATACATGACAGGACATGCGGAGGGCAATTATGCATGACAAAAGACGCAGGGGGCATCACAGGAGGGGCTGGGGCATATACATTACAGGATACACTAGGGTCACATACATCACAGGAGATGCTGGGACATATACATCACAGGAGGGGCTGGGGCACATACAACACAGGAAGAGCTGTGGCATATCCATCACAGGAGGAGCTGAGGAATATCCATCACAGGAGGGGCTGGTGATATATACATCACTGAGGTGGTTGGGGGTATATACATCACTGGGGGTAAACACATCACTGGGTAGTGTATAAATCACTGGGAAGCATAGATATCACTGTTGACACAGACATCACTGGTGGATATATACATTACTGGTGGGAACAGGTATCACTGGTGACACAGACATCACTATTTATATATATATATATATATATATATATATATATATATATAATCTCACTGGGGGGTCGCATACATCACTGGCAATAAAGGGGTTGAACAAAAGAATTCAGTGAAATGTTGAGGAATTGTAACCATTTTTCTATAAAGCCTTTTTACCATGATTAAAATGTTCATTTTTAATACTTTGTAGAGAATCCTTTGCAGCAATGGCAGCCTGAAGTTTTTCAGCCATGGACGTCACCATCGATGGTCTCCTCCGATGTGGATCTTTGCCGCCTTCACTGTGGTGACTTCAGTTTTTGCTTCTTTTTGGGTTTTTCTACCTATGTTTGGTCTTAATCAAGTGAAATGCAGCTCGATGAGGCTGAGATCTGGTGATGACTCGGCCATTGCAGAATATTCCACTCCTTTCCACTTTAGCAGGATGTTTTGGGTCATTGTCCATCTGTCTGGGAAGCATCGTCCTATTAACATTGCTACATTTGGTTGAATATGAGCAGAATGTTTCGCCCTGTGCACTTCAGAATCCATCCAGCTGCTTCTGTTTTCAGTCACATCATCAATAACCACTAGTGCCCCAGAGCCATAGTTAGCCCTGCACGCCCGGCCATCACACTGCTTCCGCCATGTGTTACAAAGGACGTGCTGTGCTCTGGATCAGGAGTCGTTCAAAGCCTTCTCCAGACTTTCTTCTTATTCTGACCCAGGTTGGTCTTAGTCTCATCTGTCCTCCGCTGCTTTTCCGGGACTGGCAGCTTCTTTTGATGTATTTTGGTAAAGTCTAATCTGGCCTTTCTGTTTTAAGGCTGATTAATACTTTAATGCTTTGCACCTTGTGGTGACCCCTCTGTATTTGCTCTTATGAAGTCTTCTCTTTATGGTGGACTTCGATACTGAACCCCTGACTTCCTGGAGAATGACCTTCATTTGGGTGGATGTTGTGAAGGGGTTTTCCTTCACCATAGAAAGCATTCTGTGGTCTTCCACCACCGTTGTCCTCTATGGACTTTCAGGCCTTTTTGAGTTCCCAGCTCACCAGTACTCTATTTTTTTCTTGCAGAATGACCCAAAGTGTTAATTTAGTCGCTCCTGACATTACTGCTTTCTCTTTGATTGATTTCATATTTTTTTCCAGCCTAATGAGGGTCGGTTTCTCTTCCAGTTAGAGCTCCTTTGACTGAAGATTGTGGGTTCAAATCAACACCTACCAAATGCAAATGCCGTACCTGGAATCAGCTCCAGACCTTTTACCGTCTGATGATGGATTAATGAGGGAATCGCCCATAAGCCCATTAAAATGCTTCGGAGATAATGTTCCTATTACTTTTGGTCCCTTGAAAAATGGGCAGCTACATATTAAAGAGCTGTAATTCCTAAACCCTTCCTCCATTTAAGATGTAAATTGTTAATAAAAAAAAAATGAAGCAAAAAAAAAAAAAAGAATCAGCACTATAGGGGCATAATCTCATGTGAAATCTTCATAAAAAATGCCCAAACATTTATGTTTAATTTTAAAAATTATTTTTTTTTACATTTTTTTACAATTGAGTTTACTTTATAGTGACCGCTGAATAATCTGGAATATTTTATAGTCTGGCAACACAGATGCTGGATTAAAGGATTTTTTTCCCATACCCGTTCCATTGATGTTCGTAGATATCTGCCTTCTGCCGCCTCTTGTCTCAGATCTGATGTGAATGATATTTTTATAGCTAAACTACAGAGGCAGCTTCGGCTCAGGCTGTCAATTAGGTGGCGGAAACATCCTCGGAAGATTCTAGAGAAGAAATTTTTGCGGAAACTTTCTCTAATGACAAGATGCGACACCGGCGCTGATTACTATGTGCGTGGGTCTCTCCCCTGTGTCTTATTTTTTAGGACTCGGTCAGATGAGCCTATGTTCCCTATGTGTGCTGTCCATGTGCCAGATAAACCACTCTCAACTTAGTGACTGGGCTTGTTTACTTATGCCATGGACCAATATACCGTCGTGGACAAAAGTTTTGGCACCCTTGAAATTGTTCCAGAAAATGAAGGATTTCCCCACAGAAAATTATTGCAATTAAACGTTTTTTTTATGCACATGTTTATTTCTTTTGTGTGTATTAGAAAAACACAAAAAAGAACCAAATTGCACATAATTTCACATAAAACTCCAAAAATGGGCGGAAAAAGTTGTCCCCATCAACTTAATATTTGGCTGCGCCCTTTACCCTTTGGAATAAATACCTGCAATCAATCGCTTCCTATAACCGTCCACAGGCTTCTTACTCCTCTCACTTGGAATTTTGGACTCTTCTTTATAAACTGCTCCAGGTCTCTCTTATTTGGAGGTGTCTTCTCTTCTTCCATCGGAAATTTTAAGATCTCTCCAAAGTTGTCAAAAGGATTTAGATCAGGACTCATTGCTGCCACTTTAAAACTCTCCAGTGCTTTGTTTCCATCCATTTCTGGGGGCTTCTTGATGTGTTTGGAGTCACTGTTTTGCTGGAAGACCCCTGACCTAGGACTATATCCAGCTTTCTGACACTGGGCTCTAACATTGCCACCCAAAATCTTTTTGTAATCTTCAGATTTCATGAAGCCTTGAACACAGTCTGGGCCCCAAGTGTCAGAGGCAGCAAAATAAACGTGTTTGAGCCTCCACTATATTTGACTGTAGGTCCTGTGTTCTTTCCTTTCTAGGCCTCATTCCATTTTCGGTAAACAGTAGAATAATGTGCTTTACCACAAACCTCCATCTTGCTCTCATCTGTCCCCAATATGCTTTTCCCAGAAGGATTTTGCTTACCCATGTACATTTTGGCAAACTGCAGTCTAGTTTTTTTTTCATCTGCGTCAATAGTGGGGTCCTTCTGGGTCTCCTTCATACCATTTAATTTCATTCAGATGTAGATGGATAGTTTATGCTGACACTAATACACCCTGAGCCTGTAGGACAGCTTGAATTTCTTTGGAACTTGATTGAGGCAACTTATCCACCATCCGGAATATAAATGTGTTACAACCTTTCATCAATTTGTCTCTGCCACCCACAACCAGGGAGATCAGCTACAGTGCCATGGGTTGAAAACTTCATGATTATGTTGCAAACAGTGGAAAAAGGAACATCAAGATCTCTGAAGATGGACTTGTAACCTTGAGTATGTTGATATTTTTCAACAATTTTGTGTTTCAATATTCTCAGACAGTTCTCTTTTCCTCTTTTTGTTCTCCCTGCTTAGTGTGACATACACAAAGATGGTGTCCACTTCTCCCCTTTTTATCTGGTTTCAGGTGTGATTTTCATATTGCCCACTCCTGTCATTTGTAACGGGTGAGTTTGAATGAACGTCACATGCTTGAAACAGATTGTTTACCCATAATTTTAGAAAAGTGGCAACAATTTTTTTGTCCAACCCATTTTGGGGTTTTTGTGTGAAATTATGTCCAATTTACCTTTTTTTTCTATTTTTTTTTTTTGGGGGGGGGGGGTTGTTCCAGTTCACACACAAAACAGGTAATTGCAATAGTTTTCTGGAACAATTTCAAGGGTGCCAACACTTTCAGCCAGGACTGTACATTTCTATGGTGATATATCATCCAGGGGCTTAGACATCATGTGACAGCTGCGAAGACGAACACCCCTGTGGTAACATCAGTGTGGACGACTCATTAGTGGACGACACGTTGGTGGTTCTGATCTGATCTGTAATTGCCCGACTGCTATCATCCACAACAATGCTTGGAGAGAAGTTGAAAATTGCAGAGCCGCCATGTTTCGGATCTTCGCCACTTGTTTTTCTACCTTGGCCATTCTGCGTTGGCCATTGACCATCGCTTCAATATTTCCCTCTGAATTTAAAATTCACCAGAATCTGATTTTTTAATTGAAATTGTTTTCCTCACATGAATCTAGAAAAGGGGTGACCTGCTGCTAATTTTCTGGATTCAAAAAGAGGTTAAAGAGATGAAAAAATTAAAAATACTTCTCCCAATTCTCACCGTGTCTGCATAGTTTTACGCTTGGTCTTTCCATTCCGGTCTTCACTGACAAGCCACCAGGCTACATCATGCCGTGGGGTCCTGTCAGGTCTTTGGTTCCTCTGGGACCCACTGCACCTCACTATGTCATGAGGCACCAAACCTTGTACGCATGCAAGGTTATTGGCGACTACGTTAATATTGATGGCCTATCCTTAGGATAGGTCATCATTGTCTGATCGGTCGGAGTCCGACACTCCACACCCTCAGTGATCAGCTGTGCTCTGTGCCGCTGGTGGCAGTAGGCAGCCGGAAATTCCCAGTTCCGGAGCTGTCCTATTTTTTGATAGTAGCCGTGGCCGGGTACTGGACATCTGCCTCCTATTGATTGGAATGGGCGGCGCATGTGCAGTACCGGCCGCAGCCACTATCAGAAGATATGGCAGCTCTGGAACTGAGCATTTACGGCCACCTGATGCTGTCACCGCGACCAACAACAGATGATCGTGGGGAGTGCGGAGTGTCGGACCTCGGCCATCAGACATTGATGACCTCTCCTAAGGATATGCCATCAATGGAAAACCTCTTTAACTAAACTTTGAAAAAAACTACTCATAAGTTGGCGTCTCACAGGAAGTATATAGGGCCGTACGCCTATGTTCACACATAGAGCTTTCCAAAGACATGTTTTTTTTTCAAGTGGAAATGCTTTATTTTTGTATAGTTTTCACAGAAGTTTTTCTTTCACTTGAGCACGTTTTGCAAAGTTTTGAAATAATATTTTTCCCCTGAAGCATTTTTTTCAGCTGATTGCTTTGATAGCGACTTGTTTGGATCGGACCCTCATTACAACTGTTAAAATAAGGGAGAAGTTAATGTCTTCAGGCTTGCCAAAAAGTTCTTAGGGTGTGGGATTTCAGTTTTGGAACAAAGACTGGTTCAGGGGATGTGGCTAAGCTGGGCAGATGCTGGGAGTGTCTGTATTTATTATGCAGCTATGTATTCTACTATTTGCTATCATACTACATTTATGCATGATTCACCTATATTTCTGAAGGGTATAAAAGATCCGATTCTGATTAAATTCATTTGGAGAGATTTGGAAATCAATTCTCATTGGCGTCGTAGAATGAATCCCGGAAACTTTTAATTCAACAATACCCTTCTCCTGTAAACTTGCTTGCTAGAAAGTGGTGTTTTTTATCAACCCTTAAACAATCCTTATTCAATGACATTGTCTATAGGTGCAACCTTAAAGCTATCAGTTCCACCTCATCAGATTTCACAGAAATAAACACGTACTCTCGCACTCCCGTCTCCCTCAATTACCCATTGTGAGGTCGTCTCAGTGCTTAGCTCTTCTCTCCCCCCTGCGGCTGTTTTTTTTTTTACCTGTGACGCTCTTAAAAGGCCGGCCTGTTATCCGGTCTACCCCATGGGGCGCAGCGATGCCGATCAATACCTTGTGCAGTGTGCGTGCCATTCACACACAACCTAATGCACTAAGACCTTATTTATCAGAGACTGGGGTCGGGGGTTTGCTCGGCCATTGTGAGGGCCGTTCTGCTTCGCTTCAGTACTCGTCCAGCTGACAAAGGGAAAAGCTTTGGTTTTTTGGCTTTTTTGTGTTTTAAAAGACTCTTTTGTGCTGTTTTCTTGTTTGCGGAGTTGGGTCTCTGTCAATCAATTTGCCCAACACCTTTTATACTTTTGCCTTTTGTTGCAGCGTATTTCATTATTAGGTCTATTTAGGCTGATTTTTTAAGTAGTTTGGAAAAAAAAAACGGAATAAAAGCTTTTGCTTCTGAAAAGTAGGACATCAATGAGACCTTTTGCCGACAACTCCGGGTGCAGCAGGTCTCCTACAACCAAAAACATTTCTTTGATTTGTTTGCGACTTACTCTTATAGATATTTGGCTTTGGAAAAAAGCAAAATTACGACAGGTTGTATGAGTCGCATTCATAGCCGAGTTACAGTCTACCATGATAAAGGCAAGTGGGACTTGTGACTAATATACTGTATATACTCAAGTATAAGCCAACGCGAATATAAGCCAAGACACCTAGGTTTACCACAAAAAGCTGGGAAAACGTATTGACTCGAGTATAAGCCCAGGATTATAAGACGCACCCCAAATTTAGAGAAGGAAAATTGGAAAAAATAATCATGAGGGTTCGTGTTATAATCCTAATGCATCTTATATTAGCTCACGGTGGCGGTAGAGAGGCTCAGGAGGAGGCTAGGTCGGCGATGCTGCGGGTTTGGAATACGGGGGTGTCTACGGCTCAGGAGGGTCACAAGGTCGGCAATGCTTCGGACTTGGGGGGTGTCGCGGCTTAGGAGCCTCACAAGGTCGGCAATACGTTGAGCACGGGGGGTGTCATGGCTCAGGGGGGCTCAGGGATACTGCGGGCTCACGGGTGTTGCGGTGGCTGCCATTGAGCCTGCCGGCGGTTGACGCAATAGACTTCAAGAAAATAGCCAGTGAAGTGGTGCATGCGAGATCTTAATGTGCGCACGCACTGCTTCCGCGGCCATTTTTTTTTAAGTCTATCACGTCAACCGCCGGCTGGTTCAACAGGGCCTGCAGCCCACCTGCAAGCTCAATTAGGTTCGCTGCACCCCGGTAGGCTCAATGGCTCACCCCTGAGCCCCAAAATTGCTGACCCTCTGTCCTGTGACCCCGCTCCAATGCGCCACATCGACTCGGTACGCTTTATCCGGATTCACACCCATTTTCCCCCCCAGTTTTTGTGGAAAAAACGGCGTCTTATAATGCAGAATTGGGACCATCACTTAATGGGGGGCTTTTTTAGCATAACAAAATGTGCTATAAAAGTCGGCTTATACAGGAGTATATTCGGTTTTATATATATATATATATATATATATATATATATATATATATATATTTCTTTTTTTTTAAAGTTGTTCAGGTGTTAACCCTTTAAGGACTAGCTGGTTTTTGGCCTTGAAGGGAAACTTTCTGGACAATTTTGGTAATAAAATTAGTGATGTTGTCTGTATAGGTCATAAAACAACAATACAAATGATACCTGTTTTTTATTAATCTGCTGCACCGGTACTGAGAATTCGAGCTTTGAATACATATGCAAATTAGCTAGAAAAAAGCATTGTGGGCTTGGTTGCTGCACTCAAAGATGCAAGGACACTGCCCCAATGCCCACCAAGGATAATTTCCATGTTGCATCAAAGGTCTATTTTTCAGCACTTGGACATCGGATTACTACAAAATCGGTATCACTGTTATTGTTGCACTAGGACTTAAAGGTTTTTAGGTGTTGGATAAATAAGGCTATATTGTTTGGGGGATGAGTTATACTTTTTGTGCTACCATGTTGCAATGTATTCTTTTGCCTTGTGCATAAAGAAGGTTATAAAAAGCCCAAACAGGCATTGTTTTAGGACAACTGTGTTTAGATCTAAAGGGGCTATGCAACCCTTTGGGAATTTTTGGCAAGCACTGCTCATGCAGGTTTCCACTTGCCAAATCTTAATGGTGTGTAATAGGCACACTATTAGACCTCTGCTCCGTTTCCCGGTTTCAATGGTCGTCACGTTACTGCTAGTATGTGTTTTGCATAGTTAGGGTTTCAGTCTCAGCCAATTTTCTTAGTGTTTTGTTAAGAGAAGCGGATGAGAATCCAGTGGGCACAAAATCCCCAACCTTGCAAATCACATAAGTGTAATAAGATTTCGGCAAGCTGCAATGCTTGCTGAAAAATTCCCAAGTGCTGAATAAGCCCTTAAAAGATGACTGTTAACCAAATTTTTCATGGTGAACTGGACACTCGATGTTATAGAAATAGCAAAAACCCAAGCACTCCTTTCCTTTGAGTGCTTGGGTTTTTGCTATTTTAATCCGTTTACCCTATAGCACCTAATCCATAGCAGTTGAGCCAAACTTTATCCAAATACTCAATGTTATAGAGGCTGCAGAGAGGAGTAAAACATTTTTTTTTTTTAATTTCCCCTCTTTGTTGTGGAGATATTAGCTAGCAACGTATTTGGCACCCAATGAGTTAACTCCCACTTGGAGTTAACAAAAGTTATCAGACAGTTTTCACTGGGGGCGTGTACTTCTACTCCCTGTATGGTGCTGACCAATGATAAGCAGGAAGCAACACACAAGAGACAAAGAACACGCCCCCCACTATAGCAGAGAGCAGGTTTTTCAGTGCGTGAGATGTTATCACATTTATACCGTATCTGCTGTGTAATAGCAGTGATATCAGAGCTGTCATACATCCACACAGGAGTAACCGTCCTGTTCTGGGCTACTCTTGTGTGAGATCTAATCACAGCTCTGATCTCACTGCAGAACAATTACAAATTGCTTTGAGCACAAAAAATATAATTGTGATACTGGCACATCTCCAAACAAGCAGTATAGGGGGACTTGAAGTACAGCAGAAGTGACTGTGCTATGAGAGGAGAAGTACTGATAGAAGGGTTTGTAATGCGACATAACAACTCAGCTGTGCTGTCTCTGCCCCAACCCTAACTGCCAGGACCTTATCTGAAAGGTATTACCTATCAGTTCTTTCTAATCATGCAGGAGGTTAGACCAGGAGATCAGGACTGTCTGTCACACATCTCACATACTGAAAAACCTGCTCTAAACTATGGAGGAGGGTGTTCTTTCATTAATGGCTACGTTGCTGCTTGCTTATGATTGGTCAGCATCACACAGGAGGAAGAAGTACACTCCCCCAGTTAAAACTATCTGATCACGCCTACTTGAACTTATCAAAAGTTAACTCTTTAGGTGCCAAATACTTTGATGACTAATATCTCCACAACAGAGAGGCAACAATAAAAATGTTATCCCTAATCTCAGGGATACTCCTAAAGGTGGAGATACTTGTGTCCCATTCCTGGCCATGCTCCTGACCAGACCCAGTTTGATTCTCCCTTCTCCTTCGTCCAGGGAAGGACAGGCAGGGAGTGTAATGTTATACACAGATGAAGACAGACAAAGGGAAAAACAAAACTTTGACACACTGCGTGTCGTGGGCGGGGAGGACGCCGCCGCTGCGCTCGCTAACGCTCGGGTCCGGCGCTGCTGCTGCTCGGTGGCTCGAGCGGTGGGCCGGAGTGAAAAGGGTGGTTGGTTTTGGGGGATTTAGTCCGTGACGCCACCCACGGGTTGTGGTGAAGATGGGCACCACCGCTGCTGGTGACGGGGATCCCGGGAGCGATGGTAGGGAGCAGCTGGGATGTTGTTTTCCCCCTCCGTGGGTAGGGGTCGGTGGTCCCGGGGCCCGGTGGTGTGACGGGGAGGCAGGGTTGGTGAGGTGCAGGGTTGCAGGGACAGCGCGGCACGGTGCCGGATGGCACGGGTGTACTCACTCAGTAAGTGATGCCCAAAGTCCTCGGTAAACCAAACGGCTGGCTAGACGGGTCCCGCAGCCGGCTGCAGTGTCTCCCCCCGGACAGGTGATGGCTGCTGTCTTTCCCTGCACCTTAATGTTCTCTTTCTAACTACTATGGATTCCCAACGGTAGTCTGCTCCCCGGTGTATGGGTACCGGAGGAGGCCGTTTGCCCGCAGGCACTGGCCCTTGGGTCTCTAGCCTTAGGCGGTAGCTGTATACCCTCACGGTGCGGACGGTTGCCTTCTAACGGGTCTTTGGCTGTTAGGAAACCCCTGGGGTTCCTGTCACACTCAGATTTGACTGTTGACGGCAACTCCAAGCCTAGTTGGGGTCCGATGGCCCTGCCTGTGTGTGCTGGCTTCACTTCACTCCCCGGTCGGTATCGGCGGGCCGCTGCCCGTCCCCAGTCCTACGGTTCCGCGTTGATTCACCACTCCTACAGACGGCCACCACCGTCTGCCAACCTTGTTGTCAGTGCCTGGGCCACAAACCCAGTGTCAGAGTTCCGGGATTTCCAGTTCTCTTTTGAAAGAGCTTGCCCTTTGTTAACATGGAGTTTTCTGTTCTGTTGCCCTACTTCCTGTCCATCTGTTTAAAAGGCCGCCCCTAAGCTTAGTCCAGTGCCTGAGTATACTGCTTGCTGTGTACTCCTGCTCTGCTGCTCTTGGTTCCTGATTGATATTTGGATCCTCTTGAAAAACAACCGACACCGACTCTGGACTTCACCTGGTCTCATCAAGCTGTGCCCGGACTCCGTCTGCCGTCTTTGGTCAGCACTTCTGCCCGGTTCCTTCTGGTTCGTAACCACTCTGGACTCTCATCACGTACGGACATTTTTGGACTATACCTATTGCCCTTTGTGTCCCGGCTGCTGCGCATTTAGGCCTTCTGGGGTGATTGCCAGACAGTCCCTGTATAGGGGTTCGCTCTTGGTGGTCTCCCTGGGGGAGTCCGGTGCGTGGTCCCGGGAATTCCCCTTCGCTCCGATCCTGGAAGGTATTTCCTGTGTTTTATGTTCTGCTGTGTTTTTGTTCCGTTTATGTACATACCGTGGTTGCATATTATAAACGTCTTTGCACCAAGAACTCGTCTCTGGTTGTCATTGCCCTAACGCAATCGAAATCCTCAATACATACAATAGTATTACACCCAGACACTCTCCACTTTACTCCTCTCACTTCAACCTCCTGGACTCAACTCCAAAACTACTCTGCCACTTTTCCCGCCTCCAGGCCTGTGAACTGCTCGGTGGGCGGGGCCAACCGCTTGGCTCCGCCCCACCTGGTGTGGACATCAGACCCTGAAGGGAGGCAACAAGGATTTTATGTTTGGCTAATGTTACTGTCTAGTGGGGGTGGGGGTGTGGGTATGTTACCTGTGACGACCTGGCTAGTCTAGGGCGCCACATGCGCACACACACAGGATAGGACAGTAAGAGATTCAGGCGGAAAACAAGAGCAGGGAGGAAACTACAAAAGATAACTGAGATAAATTCCACAACCGCACAAAGCAACAAGAACTACAAGCACCTAAATCTGCGGCCTGATTAATCCACCTCTTCCCTCGCTATTCCCTGGCCTCACCACTCTGCCAATCCCTTCACTGGCTTCCCATTGCCCAATGACTCCAGTACAAAACACTAACCATGACATACAAAGCCATCCACAACCTGTTTCGTCCCTACATCTGTGACCTAGTCTCCCGGTACCTACCTGCACGCAACCTCAGATCCTCACAAGATCTCCTTCTCTACTCCCCTCTCATCTCCTCTTCCCACCCTCACATACAAGATTTCTCCCGTGCCTCTCCCATACTCTGGAGCACTCTACCCCAACATATCAGAGTCTTGTCTACTGTAGAAAGCTTCAAAAGGAACCTAAAAACCCACCTCTTCCAACAAGCCTACAACCTACAATAAGCCTCAGTCCAGTACATCACTGCGCAACCAGCTCTGTCCTGACCTATTGTTCCCTCACCCATCCCCTGTTGACTGTGAGCCCTCGTGGGCAGGGTCCTCTCCCCCACTGTATCCTCACCCATCCCCTGTAGACTGTGAGGCCTTGCGGGCAGGATCCTCTCTCCTCCTGTATCCTCACCCATCCCCTGTAGACTGTGAGCCCTCGCTGGCAGGGTCCTCTCTCCTCCTGTATCCTCTCCCATCCCCTGTAGACTGTGAGCCCTCGCTGGCAGGGTCCGCTCTCCTCCTGTATCCTCACCCATTCCCTGTAGACTGTGAGCCCTTGTGGGCAGGGTCCTCTCTTCTCCTGTACCCTCACCCATTCCCTGTAGACTGTGAGCCCTTGTGGGCAGGGTCCTCTCTCCTCTTGTATCCTCACCTATCCCCTGTAGACTGTGAGCCCTCGTGGGCAGGGTCCTCTCTCCTGCTGTATCCTCACCCATCCCCTGTAGACTGTGAGCCCCCGCGGGCAGGGTCCTTTCTCCTCCTGTATCCTAACCTATCCCCTGTAGACTGTAATCCCTCGTGGGCAGGGTCCTCTCTCTTCCTGTATCCTCACCCATTCCCTGTAGACTGTGAGCCCTCGTGGGCAGGGTCCTCTCTCCTCCTGTATCCTCACCCATCCCTTATAGACTGTGAGCACTCGTGGGCAGGGTCCTCTCTCCTCCTGTATCCTCACCCATTCCCTGTAGACTGTGAGTCCTCGTGGGCAGGGTCCTCTCTCCTCCTGTATCCTCACCCATCCCCTGTAGACTGTGAGTCCTCGTGGGCAGGGTCCTCTCTCCTCCTGTATCCTCACCCATCCCCTGTAGACTGTGAGTCCTCGTGGGCAGGGTCCTCTCTCCTGTATCCTCACCCATCCCCTGTAGACTGTGAGTCCTCGTGGGCAGGGTCCTCTCTCCTCCTGTATCCTCACCCATCCCCTGTAGACTGTGAGCCCTCGCTGGCAGGGTCCTCTCTCCTCCTGTATCCTCTCCCATCCCCTGTAGACTGTGAGCCCTCGCTGGCAGGGTCCGCTCTCCTCCTGTATCCTCACCCATTCCCTGTAGACTGTAATCCCTCGTGGGCAGGGTCCTCTCTCTTCCTGTATCCTCACCCATTCCCTGTAGACTGTGAGCCCTCGTGGGCAGGGTCCTCTCTCCTCCTGTATCCTCACCCATTCCCTGTAGACTGTGAGTCCTTGTGGGCAGGGTCCTCTCTCCTCCTGTATCCTCACCCATCCCCTGTAGACTGTGAGTCCTCGTGGGCAGGGTCCTCTCTCCTCTTGTATCCTCACCCATTCCCTGTAGACTGTGAGTCCTCGTGGGCAGGGTCCTCTCTCCTCCTGTATCCTCACCCATCCCCTGTAGACTGTGAGTCCTCGTGGGCAGGGTCCTCTCTCCTCCTGTACCCTCACCCATCCCCTGTAGACTGTGAGCCCTCGGGGGCAGGGTCCTCTCTCCTCCTGTATCCTCACCCATTCCCTGTAGACTGTGAGTCCTCGTGGGCAGGGTCCTCTCTCCTCCTGTATCCTCACCCATCCCCTGTAGACTGTGAGTCCTCGTGGGCAGGGTCCTCTCTCCTCCTGTATCCTCACCTATCCCCTGGAGACTGTGAGCCCTCGGGGGCAGGGTCCTCTCTCCTCTTGTACCAGTCTGTTGTTGTACTTGTTTTTTATGTATACTCTTTTGTAAAGTGCCATTGAATAAATGGCGCAATAATAATAATAACTATTAATAATAATAGTAATAATAATAATGTCTCCAATTTTTTCCTTTCCATAAGTAAATTATAAACCATATTTCCAAAACAAATATTTAAAAGTAATTTCTAAAAAATGTTAAAAAAATAAACAAAATATCTTTAAAAATGTCTCTGCGATGTTTTATCAAATTTGACACACTCACACAGAGTTTTGCATAAACTTTGCCGACATTCATGGTGGCATTGGACTCAGATTGCAGGTTCTGACACTCCTCCACCTGATGGTTTCTCTGGTGTCTGAGATCAATGCAGGCAGACTCGGGCGTCAAGCTGCTGTGTGCTGATTCATAGGCTGGCTGGCAAGAGTTTATTTCTGCTAGTCTGTTTGCACCTTTAATCACATGTTATGGGGAGACCTATCCCATTCTCCCCTCCTATTTATGCTGGTGGAATCCTTCTACCCATGCCAGCTATAGCTTATTCTATGTTGGTCTGTGAGGTGTGGTGCTCCAAACTTACTGGTGAAAGTTGTGCTCATTGCTTAGTTGGGGAGTTTACCATTGTTATTTTGTATCTTCCTTCCTGCTCTTGTTTTCCTCCTGAATCTCTTATTGTCTTATCCTGTGTGTAACAGAGTTGTTTTTTTTTTTCCCCTTGTCCGTCTTTATTTGTGGGTTTCATCTCACTCCTGTCCTGTCCCTCCCTGGGTGAATAACATCAGGACTGGTCAAGGAGCAGGGTCAGGAAGGAGACTCAGGCCTCTCCACCATCAGGAGTATCCCTGAGATTAGGGATAGCAAAGGGTCTCCTAGCTTGAGGAACAGCTTAGGAGACCCGGTTCCCCTGAATCCCAGAGTCATCATGACACCCACTGATCAATTTACAGACTAATAGTCTTTTTTTATTAACTGCAATAAGTTAGATCAGTAAATTATGGAGCCTTTTGGAATTGTGTTAAAGGAATGAGTGTGGCCTATGATTTTCTGCAGTTCGTACATAGACTCTAAGGGCAAAAGTTAAAAAAGGACAGAAGTGTGACAATGGCTAAATATACTTTTTCTAGTAATGGAAACAAAGGAGCGCCTGTGCATGTTAAGAAAATATTCCGCTTCCTTTTATTAAACCATCTCATGCCAAACTTGACTTTTTTTTCCATCACATCAAAGGTCTTAAAATACACCCTTCCGACCCTGGAGCAACGGAGACTTTTGATTGACACCACGAATGCCAAAAATATACAAAGTGCGAAAATGTCACCTCAAAGATATCTAGACTAGAAGGAACCATCGTACCCCAAGTCAAATCCAGAGAACACTACAGTTTAGGCCGAAGTTATAAATCGTCAGATCTCCAGTGCATCATGGCTATAGTGTTTAGGGTATAAGGGGCCATGGTCTTTGTTGTCCAGGGGCCAGAACATCTCCACCTACATAGACAAAGTGTTGTGCCCAGCCATTAGAAATTTGGGGTTTCTAGGTCTAATGGAAAATCCAGGTCACCATTACAAATGTCCACCTCCCGGTCAGAGCTCGAACAAGAGCTCCGCCATGGCCAGCATACAAAAGTAAAAATGACCATCTCAGTGAACAGATTCTTCTTTATTTTCTTGAATATTCAAGCATTATTTTCTAAAAAACCCTCTATGATGACATCCGCATCTATGCGTTTGAGGTGTATTATGTCACACATGACAGACAGTCATGTGGTTTCTGACCATAGAAGGTCACAGAGTTTGGATGTGCAGAATTCTCCCGACTTTCTATTGTTCCTGTTGTCAGTATTCATTGTATTAAATAGCTTTCCTGCTAGATTCATCTCTTCCCCTTTAGGACCCAGCAGGAGCTCGCCTTCCACCCAGCTGCTGATCATCAGCTTCTCTTGTTGCTTAAAATCTCCCTTCTTTGCTGAACTGGTGCTGGTGATATTTTCAGTTGATTCAAGCTCTGGTTGCAAGCAGGTGGCTTGTACTCCTCTGTAGCATTGTTGCTTTAATTTTGCTGAACGTCTACCTGTGTCATCTGTGGATAAGTAGTTCATGATTTCCCCCCTGTGTGTCCTCCTTGTGTCTTCTATAGTGTTTAGTGGGGTTGATGAAGAGCTCATCCCACCCATTCCCTATTTAGGGTCCATCACTAGGGATACCTAGGGTCAGGTATCCGGCTCGGCGCATAGGTGTGGAACCTATCTAGGGTGGTGAGGGACCCCAGGGACCAGCAGTAGGTTTGGTCAGGGGTCACCATTTTCCCTTTCCTTAGATACAAGGTTTCCCTTCCTTTTCACTGTTCGCTTGGTACTTCCCCGTACCTGGCTTGACATATAACCACCCTAAGCGATAGTTTGTGCGCTTATGGCATACCTATCTGCAAAAAAATATTTTTAAAAATTGTCAGTAAGCACCTAAAATATAAAAGTTTTGGAAATATGATCTAATATTATTTCTACATCACATATAAAAATTGCAAATAATATCTCGCCCAATACCCTTAAAAATATCTTCCCAAATATATATATATTTTTATATATATATAATTTTTTTTTTTTTTAATTATTCCAAAAATATATTCTAAAAATGATAAAAAAAATTACAAACTTCAACGTATAAACTGTTTTTTATAGTTTTCACCCTCCCAAACCCCATATTATAAGATATCTATATTTTTTTTTACAAAAATATATCTTAACCCCATCACGCCTTGGCCATTTTCAGATTTTTTATTTTTGTTTTTCTCACCATTTTTCCAAGGCATAACTTCGTTTGTCCATCAATATATCCATATGAGGGCTTGTTTTTAGCGGGATGAGTTGTACTTTTGAGCAACATAATTCATTCTGTCCCGTATTGTACTGGAAAATGGGAAAAAAAATTCTAAGTATGGAGAAATTGCAAAAAAAAAGTATAATTCCACAATTTTTTTTTTTTTTTTATTTACCGTATTCACTACATGGTAAAACTAACCTGGCAGCATGATTCCCCAGGTCAGTATGCATATGCATTTACTAAATAGGTATATATTTTTTAAAATTTACTGTATTTTTTTGGACTAAAAGGCACACTTTTTTTCCACCAAAGTTGGGGGAGAAATTGGGGGTGTGTCTCATAGGCCGAATGTAGCTTACCGAGGCGGCGGTGGAGCGGAATCACAGTAGGCAGGGTCGCCTCTGCAGGAAGCCGGCGGCGGCACGAGTAGGGTGATGCTGCGAGTCCTGGGCTGGGAAGAGGGTTGTATTGGCGGCACGAGGCAGCAACCATTAATCTCCCTCCTACGGAAGCAATGAACTTCATGAAAATGGCGCAGAATGCTGCGCATGCGCAGATTGAGATCTTGGAGAACCAAGATCTGAATCTCCGCATCTGCCGCCTCTGGCACCATTTTCAGAAAGTCCATTGCGTCCGTTGGAGAGAGATCAATGGCGTCTGCCTCGCGCCGCCAATACAACCCTCTTCCCAGCCCAGGGCCCGCAGCATCGTCCTACTCATGTCGCCGCCAGCTTCCTGTAGAGAGAGATTAATGGCATCTGCTTCCCTCACGATGCCGCGACGCCCCATCCTCCCAGCCCAGGGTCCGCAGCATCACCCCACTCGTGCCGCCACTGGCTTCCTCCAGAGGGAGATTAATGGCGTCTGCTTCATGACGCCACAACACCGCATCCTCCCAGCCCAGGGTCCGCAGCATCACCCCACTCGTGCCGCCACCGGCTTCCTGAAGAGGGAGATTAATGGCGTCTGCCTCATGCTGCGACATCCCATCTCCCAGCCCAGGGCCCGCAGCATCGTCCTACTCATGTCGCCGCCAGCTTCCTGTAGAGAGAGATTAATGGCATCTGCTTCCCTCATGGTGCCGTGACACCCCAACCCTCCCAGCCCAGGGTCCGCAGCATCACCCCACTTGTGCCGCCCGCCACTGGCTTCCTCCAGAGTCGACAAGAGTAGAGCCAGAGGGGATTAATGGCGTCTGCCTCATGACGCCGCAACACTCCTTCTTCTAGCCCAGGGCCCTTAGCATCACCCCACTTGTGCCGCCACCGGCTTCCTGAAGAGGGAGATTAATGGCGTCTGCCTCACGCTGCGACATCCCATCTCCCAGCCCAGGGCCCGCAGCATAACCCAACTCGTGCTTCCGGTGGCTTAGCGCAAAGATGGCCCTACCGACTGTGATCCCGCTCCACCGCTCCCACGCCCCTTTCTCCCCAGTAAGCTTCATTTGGCCTATAAGATGGACCATAACACTACAAGGCGGATCCCCATTTTAACATGTAGAATCATTATTTGTTCCTATTTTCCTCCTCTGAATTTGGGGTGAGTCTTATGGTCCGAAAATGGTGACCAAAAATTCAGACGTTTGTAAAAAAAAAAACATTTTTTCGCTTTTGGTGCCATTTTCCGAGAACCATAACATTTTCATTTTTCGGACTCTAGGGCTAAGTGACGAATTTTTGCGCCCTGAGCTGTCGTTTTTACTGATTCTAATTTTGAGTAGATATACTGTTTTAATCGCCTGTTATTGCATTTTATTGCAATGTTGGGCAAACAAAAAATTTAATTCTGGAGGAATTTTTTGCATCTTTCCACCCCGATTGCTTCCACTGTTATATTTTGATAGTCTTTTTACCCTGATTGTGCACTCTCGGGTATTTAACCACTACCATGTCCCCCTTGAAAGGCCATAACACTTTTAAGACCACCCTGTGATGGTGGGATATGGTGAGTGGTGTAAGTTCAGATGTTGGGAGTGATGCCTTGTGTATACATTGTCCTGTCTGCAGGTTAATCACCCCCTGCAGTGCTTCTGTCCCTAGATCTGGGGGAGGGGGGCCTGGAATCCACCCAACCTGTCTGCTTACCTTTTGTGATTATTCAGTTTGTCTGAAGACTAGAGATAAGCAGGGAAGAGTTATCATCTGTGGGTGAAGCTGGGGCTACAGTCCGCACCCCAAGAGAGACTTAGACATTTATCCCATTACTGGACTACTTTACCCTCTGTGTGGTGGATTATTTTATGGACCTCCTGATTTGCTTGGAATAAAGGTTCTTTGGATTGTTCACTCCTCTCTCGCTCTGTTGATTGTGTGGTACTGGAGAAGGACCCCGCGACGCACCCCTTCTCCCTTCGCGATATTTGGGGATGGAGGAAACATTAGACTTTTTATGGCTTCTCCATTCTAAAGTCGATGGAAAACTGGAAGTCAAAAACATGGAAACTACTTGGTGAGGAAACTGTGAAGTCATTTTATAAGGGGGGTTTCATCCCAAATCAAGTTACATATTTACAAATACAAAGACTTTTTAAGTGGAGTTACCCTTTAAATGACAGTTTTTACATTTTACTTTCCATCCTGGGGAGAGGCACGTGAGTCATCACAAGGAGTCGGAATATATTACCTAAGAGCTTTTGTACTTTGCTGCACCACGTTTTTGCCTCGGGGATGGATTTTTAAATCTTAGGTAACAAGTCGACTTGTCTCCCCCCCAAAAATCTTTGTTCTCTGCTGAAAATATTGTTCAGCTCTTTGGCTGCTAATCCGATCGTCTGTGAAATCTGCCTGAAAACTATTACTGCATTGTTTTCCAAGACTGGCAAATGATTCACTGTATTTTTAGATTTTTTTTTTTCAATTATTGTTGATAGACAAAAAACTCTGATTACATTTCTTTTACAATGCAAATCAAACTACTATTCTGTAACTAGATAATGGGAATGATGACAGCAGCAGAGGAGGAGTAAGTTGACCTTGTGGAAGGCAGTGACCTCTGTTCTTAGATTTTAGTAGTGAAGTTTAGTTAGAACAAGATAGGAATGGTTTTAGAGTGGAAAGGGATGGAACTGTAGACCATTAGATTTTGAAAATTTTTACAGCAGTAGTAGAGGGGTGTGTTGATCTTAGGGGAGAAAGTGACCTGTGTGCTAATGTGTTAAACCTCATTTTGATATATCTGACCATCATTAATATGAAAAGTCAGATGAAAACTGATGCCAGAATTGATCCCATAGTTGTATATTGAACACTTATAGAATATTGTATAGTTAGATCATGAGAATGATGCCAGCAGCAGGGGAGGAGTAAGCTGATCTTGTGGAAGACAGTGACCTCTGTTCTTAGATTTTAGTTAAGCTTAGGAAGAACAAGATAGGAACAGTTTTGTAGAGTAGGGATGGAACTGTAGACATTTAGATGATGGAAATTATTACAGTAGTAGAGGAGTTTGTTGACCTTAGGGGAGAAAGTGACCTGTTTGATAATGTGTTAAACCTCATTTTGATTTATCTGACCATCATTAATAATTTTTGTGAAGTGTCAGATGAACTCTGATGCCATAATTGATCCCATATATGTATATTGAACAATAATAGTCTATTCTTTAACTAGATCATGGGAATGATGCCAGCAGCAGGGGAGGAGTAAGTTTATCTTGTGGAAGGCAGTGACCTCTGTTCTTAGATTTTAGTAGTGAAGTTTAGTTAGAATAAGATAGGAACAATTTTATAGAATAAAAAGGGATGGAGCTGTAGACATTTAGATTTTGGAGATTATGATAGCAGTAGTAGAAGTGTGTGTTGATCTTGGGGGAGAAAGTGACCTGTTTGCTAATTTGTTAAACCTCATTGTGATATAGCCGACCATCATTAATATTGTTTTGTTAAATGTCAGATGTATTTGTTGTCAGAAATGATCCCATAGTTGTATATTTAACAATTATAGAATATTGTGTAGGTAGATCATGGAAATGCCAGCATCAGGGGAGGAGTAAGCTTATCTTGTGGAAGATAGTGACCTCTGCTCTTAGATTTTAGAAGTGAAGTTTAGATAGAACAAGATATGAACAGTTTCATAGAGTAGAAAGGGATGGCGCTGTAGACATTTAGATTTTGGAAATTATGAAAGCAGTATTAGAGGAGTGTGTTGATCTTGTGGAAGGCAGTGACCTCTGTTCTTAGATTTTCGTAGTGAAGTTTATCAAGAACAGGAGAAGCAGGTTTGTAGAGTAGGGATAGAGCTGTAGATATTTAGATTTTGGAAGTTATGATAGCAGTAGTAGAAGAGTGCGTTGATCTTAGGGGAGAAAGTGACCTGTTTGCTAATTTGTTAAACCTCATTGTGATATATCTGACCATCATTAATATTTTTTGTGAAATGTCAGATGTATTTGATATCAGAAATGATCCCATAGTTGTATATTGAACAATTCTAGAATATTGTATAGCTAGATCATGGGAATGATGCCAGCAGCAGGGGAGGAGTAAGTTGACTTTGTGGAAGACAGTGACCTCTGTTCTTAAATTTAGTAGTGAAGTTTAGTAAGAATAAGACAGGAGACGTTTTGTACAGTAGGTATAAAGCTGTAGACATTTAGATTTTGGAAATCAGAGGAGTGTGTAACTATGTAAGAAATGACCTGACCATTCATGTGATTAATTATTTAGGACAATCATGTAATATTTTGTACAAAAAATAACTAAACATCAAAGGATGAAGAGAGGAGTATGTTGATTATGTGCAAGAAAGTGACCACTTTACTTAAAATATTGTGACATTTTTGGCTGATAAGGCTGCATGATAAAGAAACTGTCAGCGTGAACAACAATAAAATAATCATTAGCTGGTTAGATGAGGACAATTGTGATAGCAGCAGAAGAGGAGTGTGTTGATCTTGTGTGCGAGAAAGTGACCACTTTACTTAAAATATTGTGAAACTTTGTGACGATGGGGCTGCATGAGAAAGAAATTGTCAGAGTGAACAACCATAAAATAATCATTACCCAGTTAGATCAGGACAATTGTGCTAGCAGCAGAAGAGGAGTGTGTTGATCTTGTGTGCGAGAAAGTGACCACTTTACTTAAAATATTGTGAAACTTTGTGACGATGGGGCTGCATGAGAAAGAAATTGTCAGAGTGAACAACCATAAAATAATCATTACCCAGTTAGATCAGGACAATTGTGCTAGCAGCAGAAGAGGAGTGTGTTGATCTTGTGTGCGAGAAAGTGACCATTTTACTTAAAATATTGTGAAATTTTGTGATGATGGGGCTGCATGAGAGAAACTGTCAGAGTGAACAACAATAAAATAATCACTAGTCGGTTAGATACGGATAATTGTGATAGCAGCAGAAGAAGAGTGTGTTGATCTTGTATGCGAGAAAGTGACCACTTTACTTAAAATATTGTGAAACTTTAGGATGATAGGGCTGCATGAGACGGGAACTGTCAGAGTGAATAACAATAAAATAATCAGTAGCCGGTTAGATCAGGACAATTGTGATAGCAGCAGAAGAGGAGTGTGTTGATCTTGTGTGCAGCAGTGCCCTGTAAACTGTCACATTAGTCAGAAATATACCTTATTGCATTGTGTGATAGTTACATCCAGTGTTTGGGACATGCTGGGAGGTGTAGTACTCTATGTACAGAGTATAATAGGATTACATCAGCGACACTCAGCTCTTTAGGAGCATGTTGAATATGCTCTGATAATGTTTCCTCCGCGGTGCCCATGGCTTTATGTTCTGTAAATGTTTTTCTACATTGCTGGATAATAACTTATATAATAATGTTACCGAGCGGCCTTGATGTTATATCAGTACCGATATCCCTGCATAATGTCTAGATCCTGTCTGTTCCGCCCTACCTGTTTGTCTGACATTCTTCGCAGTGAAAACAAACATAACCTCTGCATACATCCGAGCCTTTCATTCATTCATTTCCCGTGAGAATTATACAGATTTTTACCTTTCAATCTCTTAAAGGTATTTTCTGGAATAGAAAAACCTATAGAGAGTTTTGAGTTTATAGATGGGACTCTTCCGTTGACGAATTTCAGAGATTTCATAGTATCATAGTATCATAGTTTTTAAGGTTGAAGGGAGACTAAGTCCATCTAGTTCAACCCGTAGCCTAACATGTTGATCCAGAGGAAGGCAAAAAAAACCCCAATGTGGCAAACAAGTTCCAATGGGGAAAAAATTTCCTTCCTTCGTCCACATCCGGCAATCAGACTAGTTCCCTGGATCAATACCCTGTCATAAAATCTAATATACATAACTGGTAATATTAAATTTTTCAAGAAAGGCGTCCAGGCTCTGCTTAAATGTTAGTAGTGAATCACTCATTGCAACATCATGCGGCAGAGAGTTCCATAGTCTCACTGCTCGTACAGTAAAGAATCCTCGTCTGTGATTATGATTAAACCTTCTTTCCTCCAGACGTAGCGGATGCCCCCGTGTTCCAGTCGCAGGCCTAGGTGTAAAGAGATCTTTGGAAAGGTCTCTGTACTGTCCCCTCATATATTTATACATTGTGATTAGATCCCCCCTAAGCCTTCGTTTTTCCTGTCTTGGTATTGCAGCCCCCCCAGTCCTCTAATAATCTTGGTCGCTCTTCTCTGCACCCTCTCCAGTTCAGCTATGTCCTTCTTATATATCGGTGACCAGAATTGTACACAGTATATAAGTGCGGTCGCACTAGTGACTTGTACAGAGGTAGAACTATATTTTTTTCATGAACACTTCTACCTCTTTTAATACATCCCATTATTTTATTAGCCCTGGCAGCAGCTGCCTGACACTGTCCACTAAAGTGAAGTTTACCATCCACCCATACACCCAAGTCTTTTTCTGTGTCTGTTTTACCCAGTGTTCTACAATTAAGTACATAATCATAAATGTTATTTCCTCTACCCAAGTGCATGACCTTACATTTATCTACATTAAACTTCAATTGCCACTTCTCAGCCCAATCCTCCAATTTACATAAATCTCCCTGTAATATAAAATTATCCTCCTCTGTATTGATTACCCTGCAGAGTTTAGTATCATCTGCAAATATTGAAATTCTACTCCGCATGCCCCCAACAAGGTCATTTATAAATATGTTGAAAAGAAGCGGGCCCAATACTGACCCCTGTGGTACCCCACTATGAACTGAGACCCAGTCCGAGTCATTTTATGTACCAACCTTTTGTGTGGCACCGTATTAAAAGCTTTTGAAAAGTCGATTTGATTGACCTGTCCACCAATAAAAATCATACCTTTTTTGGAAGAGATGTGATGTAGCAGTCATGAAAAATCTAAAGTAGAAGCCATATGCAAATCAGGCTGGATGTGCATTGGAGGCGTGTCAGCTGAAGAAATCTGTGCATTGACACACTCCTTGAGCACTTACAGCCTGAAACCCTACAAGAATACAAGAAACCCTATGTAATTTTATTTTGTACCTGACTTATCTGTGGATAAGTAGTTCATGCTTTTTCCCCTGTGTGTTCCCCTTGTGTCTTTTATAGTGTTTACTGGGGTTGACAAAGAGCTCATCCCATCCGTTCCCTATTTAGGGCCCAGCACTAGGGATACCTAGGGTCAGGTATGTGGCTCGGAGCATAGGTGCGGAACCTATCTAGGTTGGTGAGGGGTCACCATCTTCCATTCCCCTAGACACAGAATTTCGCTTACCTTCCGCCGTTTGCTTGGCACTTCCCCATACCTAGAATGACTTCCAGGAGGTCTCCAAGAGGCTAGCAGTGTCACTAATGTGTCACATCTGCATGTTACCTCTGGGGGATCTGGGATCAAAAGGTGTCATTGCTTAATTGATCTCAGGTCCTCTGTGGAGCCCATTTGACTGTTATCTTGTATTGATCTGGATTTACTTTCATTTGATGCTCCAGGGGTTAAGGACCCTTTCCGTTGTGCCTGCGATTACTCATACCAATCACAGCTGCTGCATCTTATCACTCCCTTCCACTATATTTACCCACTACTGGCTTCACTCCATGCCGGTTATAGTTCTTTTATACTGACCACTTTGAAGGAGCATGTCTCTGGAGAAGCTGAGGTGTTCATTTCTGTTGCAGCTGAGAATTTTCCTACTGGAGAATTTGAGGAGGACTATTATTTATTGTGTCTTTCTCCACTGGTTTATCTTATTTTCCTTGTGTTGCTTTAGTGCAGTAGTGAGACTAGTCAGGGTGAGTTCAAGGCCAACAAGGCGATAAGAACTTGATGGCACATGGGGGAAGGACTCTTCTAGGGATGTTAGGGAGTGCAGGGATCATACTCAGGTGAGTGTTAGGAGGTGACCTCTGCTTCCCTCTCCCTATTGCAGGGCCTTCTGTTGTAATTCTTCCCTGGTTTTCTCTTGGTGTTGTGCGGCTTGCCGGATGTCCTCTCGCACCTGGCGTTACAACCAGATTCCCATAAGAGTTTGCAAATTTTCTGCAACATTACGGAAAGCAGTGCACTCTGTTGTGTATGAAGCTAAATGCTCCATCATTAGACTTAGGGGCCCTTTGCACACTACGACATCACAAGCCGATGCTGCGATGTCAAGCACGATAGTCCCCGCCCCCGTCGCAGCTGCGATATCCTTGTGATAGCTGCCGTAGAGAACATTATCGCTACGGCAGCTTCACATGGACTCACCTGTCCTGCGACGTCGCTCTGGCCAGCGACCCGCCTCCTTATTAAGGGGGCGGGTCGTGCGGCGTCACACGGCAGGCGGCCAATAGGAGCGGAGATGAGCAGGATGTAAACATCCCGCCCACCTCCTTCCTTCCGCATATCCTACGGAAGCCGCGGTGACGCCGGTAGGAGATGTTCCTCGCTCCTGTGACCTCACACACAGCGATGTGTGCTGCCGCAGGAGCGAGGAACAACATCGGACCGTCGCGTCAGCGTAATTTTGGATTACGCCAACGCTGCACCGATGATACGATTATGACGCTTTTGCGCTCGTTAATCGTATCATCGAACCTTTACACACTACGATGTCGCATGCGATGCCGGATGTGCGTCATTTTCAATTTGACCCCACCGACATCGCACCTGCAATGTCGTAGTGTGCAAAGCCCGCCTTAGCTCTGACCTCCAGGAGCCAATTTAGGTGACGGGAAGGGTTGTGGCCGGTAAAATTGGTGTGGCTATGACTAAATGACAATGCCGCACTTTACGCACCGCACTCCTGCTTCTCCAGTTGGAGCATTTCACCAATTTGCCAAGCCTAACTTTAATGCTTATATCCAGTTTACCGCTCGGTCTGCGAGTCCAGATTTTATCCTAGGGGTCACTGGGTCCGGACAGGTCATCCATTCTACCGGTGAAGTGTCAGATTTTTCTACGCAGGTGGGAAAACCAATTATGCCCAACCGAAAAGCAACGAGGCAGAGAAACGATTCGTTACGCTCCGAGTCCAAGGAAATTCCTGACAGTGGGTTGTAGGGTTATTGGTTTCTGTTAAAAGACGCCTCATTAAGATACCCTAATGTCACGTAATAGGCGTGCAGCATACGCAGCGACATCCCAGGCCATGGCCACAGGGGGTGCTTTATGGATATTGTCAATTGCAATAAATCTACCCAAAGAAAATACAGCATACAATCAATTCCGATAATTCAGTAAGAAAGCCGCAAAAAAAAGGTTGGCCGCTAATGCTCAGATTTTAGTTTCTTGTCTTACAAACATAAAGCTTGGATTAAAGATGACTAAAGCCACAATTTATCATCAGTGATCGAGCTAACAACCAGCAAAACGGAAAAGATAAAAAAACCCTCTGCTGTTCCCACCCTGCAGCAGAATGCCGCACACACCGCACATCCAGCCACCACCGTGCGGACTGTCACCACCTGCTGGGCACTGCGCTAATTACCACCATTACCACGGCTGGATAAGGAATACCACACTGCTCTAAGACTGCATCAGCATAATTACTAGAAAGGGTCACAAGAAAATAATTCCAATCATCAGACCCCCTAAAGGCAAGAATAAATAATATAATGCAACTCTCCTTATGGAAAATAAAACTGTTTATATGTATAATTAATATAATCCTTCCTCTTATGTACAAGAATATAACTACTATAATACTGCCCCTATGTACAAGAATATAACTACTATAATACTGCCCCCTATGTACAAGAATATAACTACTATAATACTGCCCCTATGTACAAGAATATAACTACTATAATACTGCCCCTATGTACACGAATATAACTACTATAATACTGCCTCTATGTACAAGAATATAACTACTATAATACTGCCCCTATGTACAAAAATATAACTACTATAATACTGCTCCCTATGTACAAGAATATAACTACTATAATACTGCTCCTATGTACAAGAATATAACTACTATAATACTGCCCCTATGTACAAAAATATAACTACTATAATACTGCCCTCTATGTACAAGAATATAGCTACTATAATACTGCCCCTATGTACAAGAATATAACTACTATAATACTGCCCCCTATGTACAAGAATATAACTACTATAATACTGCTCCTATATACAAGAATATAACTACTATAATACTGCCCCTATGTACAAGAATATAACTACTATAATACTGCCCCTATGTACACGAATATAACTACTATAATACTGCCTCTATGTACAAGAATATAACTACTATAATACTGCCCCTATGTACAAGAATATAACTACTATAATACTGCCTGTATGTACAAGAATATAACTGCTATAATACTGCCCCCTATGTACAAGAATATAACTACTATAATACTGCTCCTATATACAAGAATATAACTACTATAATACTGCCCCTATGTACAAGAATATAACTACTATAATACTGCCCCTATGTACACGAATATAACTACTATAATACTGCCTCTATGTACAAGAATATAACTACTATAATACTGCCCCTATGTACAAGAATATAACTACTATAATACTGCCTGTATGTACAAGAATATAACTACTATAATACTGCCCCTATGTACAAGAATATAACTACTATAATTCTGCCCCTATATACAAGAATATAACTACTATAATACTGCTCCTATGTACAAGAATATAACTACTATAATACTGGCTCTATGTACAAGAATATAACTACTATAATACTGCCCCATATACAAGAATATAACTACTATAATACTGCTCCTATGTACAAGAATATAACTACTATAATACTGCCCCTATGTACAAGAATATAACTACTATAATACTGCCCCTATGTACACAAATATAACTACTATAATACTGCTCCTATGTACAAGAATATAACTACTATAATACTGCCCCCTATGTACCACAATATAACTACTGTAATACTGCCCCTATGTATAAGAATATAACTACTACAATACTGCCCCTATGTACAAGAATATAACTACTATAATACTGCCCCTATGTACAAGAATATAACTACTATAATACTGCTCCTATGTACAAGAATATAACTACTGTAATACTGCCCCTATGTATAAGAATATAACTACTACAATACTGCCCCTATGTACAAGAATATAACTTCTATAATACTGACCCTATATACAAGAATATAACTACTATACTACTGCTCCTATGAACAAGAATATAACTAGTATAATACTGCCCCTATGTACAAGAATATAACTACTGTAATACTGCCCCTATGTATAAGAATATAACTACTACAATACTGCCCCTATGTACAAGAATATAACTTCTATAATACTGACCCTATATACAAGAATATAACTACTATACTACTGCTCCTATGAACAAGAATATAACTAGTATAATACTGCCCCTATGTACAAGATTATAACTACTATAATACTGCTCCCTATGAACAAGAATATAACTAGTATAATACTGCCCCTATGTACAAGAATATAACTACTATAATACTGCCCCTATATACAAGAATATAACTACTATAATACTGCCCCTATGTACAAGAATATAACTGCTATAATACTGCCCCTATGTACAAGAATATAACTACTATAATCCTGCTCCTATGTACAGGAATATAACTACTATAATACTGCCCCCTATGTACAAGAATATAACTACTATAATACTGCCCCCTATGTACAAGAATATAACTACTATAATACTGCCCCTATGTACAAGAATATAACTACTATAATACTGCCCCCTATGTACAAGAATATAACTACTATAATACTGCTCCTATGTACAAGAATATAACTACTATAATACTGCTCCTATGTACAAGAATATAACTACTATAATACTGCTCCTATGTACATGAATATAACTGCTAGTCGTGGCCAGTATATGGTGAAATTATGCTATTTCTGCTTCTGAATTATATTCCCAACAGTGCTCACTGAAACCTTCTGTAGTTTAGAAATTATTCAGTAACCAATGCCATCAGTATATTTTTCAACAATAAGGTTGTGAAGGTCTTGAGACAGCTCTCTGGTTTTACCCATCATGAGATGTTTCTTGTGTGGTACCTTGGTAATGAGACAGCTTTGAACCACCTGATATTATTTTTCACTAAGTGGCAGGATTTCTTTCTACATACTGATAGATCTCAGCTGGTTTCAGGACTTTTTGCACCTCTCTTTATTCTTGTGTTCAATACTTTTCACTGTGTCATTTCTCATTATTACACATCACTAAATTTATGAACATCTATGGTTTGATTTCTTTGCCTGTGTGGATTGGATGGGTTATTACTGACATCTGGTGAGAATTTCTAAATATATTAACTTGGTAAATTGGTGACGTGTTCAATACTATAATATAACAATTCCCCCTATGTTCAATAAACTTACTAGCGTAGGTGTAGTAAAAGATAGCCAAGATATGTCCAGCAGTTACGTAGACAATGAATATGGCGGAGGAGCACATTGTTGACCACCACTCCATAGAGAGAAGGCTTTGTAGAGCCCTATTCTTTGGATCAGGGTCCTATTCGGTGGTTTATGGTTTACCTATTACCATTCAGGGCTAGCTTCTGTGCATGAAACCATAATATTTGCATTTCCAAATTTTAGAAATCCCTAGCTCTTCTAACATCCTCTTCTTTGAACCCAAATGACACAGTGATAAATCTCGTCCCCTGTCGTGTGTAGCTGCATATGATGTGCCGATTAACCTCTACTCTGAAAGATGCACGCAGCGTAATGGGTTTTCTGCTCTGTTGGTGGGCTATCTGCAGGAGCATGGCCTCGAGGTACTGTCGTCAACACTCTCTCGTTGTTTGACCTTCGCTACAGGCATTTCAGTAAAAAGAATCTAGAAATTAGTTTTTGTAACTTTACACACATGAATTCACTTTGATGGTGCTTCACTGCAATTCCAGATACGGCCATTAAGCAGGTGTGGCGCTATTTCTGGACCAGCTATGGTTATTAATCGTGTGCAATTTCAACCATCAGCAATAGCCCTCATGTCTCATTGTTGAAAAAGGACAGGAGGACTTTTCTATGGCTGACTGGCTTACCTTTACTGCAGGAGTGGGGAACTTTTTTCCTGTTGTGGGCCATTTGAAAATTCCTACCATCATTCGAGGGCCGCTTGAAAATTACCCTGCTATGTTTGGTCAAACAATTAAAGGGGTTGTCCGGCTTATTTTGCTTTTTTTATTATTACCCTATTGGGCTACATTGGGGCAGGTAAGTAGATAGTGAGCACTTACCTGCCCTGCTGTCAGCCCCTCTCCCCCGGCTCAGAGTGGTCATGTGACTGCTCCTGCTGTGATTTTGCTACTTCCGGTCATTTCATGTCAACATGGGCAGGGCCATGTTGACATGCAAATCTGGGAACACCTTGTTGCCGCCCTGCTGGGCTGTACAGTGCGATGAGCCCCGCCCCTCCCTGTGCGCTGCTGCTATCTGTGTCCTGTATGTGCTGGACAAACACAGGGTTGCCCTCTGTGTCTAGGACACCATCAGCGCTGTTTGCCCGATGGTGTCCTCAGCTCATTATGTTATGTGGTGCCGGGTAACTGTGACCCCCCTCCCCCGTGCGCTGTCTCTGTGATGAATGCAGCCTCCCGTGCTCCTCGCTTCTAAATACAGTCAGAAGCAGGGATGTCACCTGACACCAGCGAACAACAGCACTGAGCTCTGTGTATAGGACACTGCAATCATCACAGCACGGAGAAGAGACAGCATGCTGCATGGGTGAGAAGGGAGAGCGAGCAGGGGGGGAGGGGCAGAGAAGAGCGTGCACGGCTGACAGAGTGGGGGGGCAGAGAAGAGAGTTCATGGGTGTCACAGCAGGGAGAGCAGAGACAAGAGTTCATGGGGGTGAGAGACAGGGGAGTGCTGGGGGGCAGAGGAGACAGTGCAGTGGGAGAGAAGGGAGTGCATGAGGGTGGATTATGTATATTATATAACTCTAGGTGTGCGTGCGTGCGTGCGTGCGTGCGTGCGTGCGTGCGTGCGTGCGTGTGTGTGTGTGTGTATATCCATCCTATAGACTCACATTAGGGGCTATATATAATGTTCATTACATAGTATTCATTTATCTACAGGTGCTGGGGCAGAATACTGACAGGGAATGTGTGTGCAGAGGGCGGGCAGGGGGCGGGGCTGGACACTGAGGCCGGGGGCGGTGGCAGCTGTGACTGTGGGTTTGACAGTCAAACATGTCATGTTAGGTTGTGCTGAATGTAAGCAGAGAGCTGCAGAGAATAAAGTGAAAAATCAAGAGAAACAAAAGTTAGAAAACAAAAAAATAATGTAGGGTATGTTTTATATGACAATACAGCACAGATAAACTTAATTTTTTTTTTGGAGTTTATGTCGGACAACTCCTTTAACTCCCTGTGGTGGCTGGAGCTTCTTGTATTTGATGCAGCCATGATATTAGGCGATATTGATCTTGTTGCTTCTCACAACTGCTTTATCAGGTTTGTGTTGGCTGGGACTGCAGTATATACATCACAAAGGAGACGCTAAGGGCATATACATCACATGAGACGCTGGGGCATATATGTCACAGTAGGGGCTTGGGACATATACATCACAGGAAGGTATGGGGGAATATACGTCACAGCAGGGGCTTGGGGCATATACACCACAGGAGGGTATGGGGAATATACGTCACAGCAGGGGCTTGGGGCATATACATCACAGGAGGGCATGGGGGCATATACATCTAAGGAGGGGCTGGGGCATATATGTCACAGGAGAGGGTGAGGACATAGAGGGCGGCATATATCACAGGAAGGGATGGGGGCATATATATCAAAGGAAGAGCTGCGGGGCATATGATCACATAAAATGCTGAGGCATACACATCACAGGAGAGGCTGGGGGCATATACATCACAGGAGAGGGCTGGGAGGAATATACATCACTGGAGAGGCTGGGGAGCATACGCATGACTGGGAAGCACAGACATGACTGGGGAGGCTGGGAGACATAGACATCACAGGAGACATTGAGGGCATATACATCACTAGGGAAGCTGGGGGGAATAAAGATCACTGGAAGTACAGACATCACTGGGGGAATATACATCACTGGAGGGAGCAGACATAGTTTGGAGGGGCACACACATCACTGGTGGTATATACAGCACTGGGAGGTACAGGCAGCTATGGGAAGACTGGAGGGGCACATGCGGCTCTGGAGAGGCTGGAGGGGCACAGGCAGGCCCTGGAGAGGCTGGAGGGGCAAAGGCAGGCCCTGGAGAGGTTGGAGGGGCACAGGCAGGCCCTGGAGAGGTTAGAGGGGCACAGGCAGGCCCTGGCGAGGTTGGAGGGGCACAGGCAGGTCCTGGGGAGGCTGGAGGGGCACAGGCAGACCCTGGGGAGCCTGGAGGGGCACAGGCAGGCCCTAGGGAGGCTGGAGCAGCACAGGCAGGCCCTGGGGAGGCTGTAGGGGCACAGGCAGGCCCTAGGGAGGCTGGAGCGGCACAGGCAGGCCCTGGGGAGGCTGGAGGGGCACAGGCATCCATGAGGAGGCTGGAGGGGCACAGGCATCCCTGGGGATCCTGGAGGGGCACAGGCAGCCCTGGGGAGGCTGGAGGGGCACAGACATACTTGAATATGCTGAATGGGTACAGGCTTCCATGGGGAGACTGGTGGGGCACAGGCAGGCCTGGAAAAGCTGGATGGGCACAGGCATCCCTGGGGAGGCTGGACGGGCACAGGTATCCCTGGGGAGGCTGGACGGGCACAGGTATCCCTGGGGAGGCTGGACGGGCACAGGTATCCCTGGGGAGCCTGGAGGGGAACTCTGGGGCACAAAAAAACCTAAGGGATGCTGGGGCAGCCTCTCCTCTTCTGTGGGATGAGAGCACATTGCACTCCTATCCCACCCACAAAGTACAATGCCAGCGTGAGGACGTAATCCTGGAAGGAGTCCATACATAAGTAGTAACTCTGCAATGGGACCCCAGTGTCCTAGCAATTAAAAACATTGACTTCTTTGGGTCTCCATTCTGTGCACTTCTTTAGCTAATACACACACATAATGCATTGAGGAGGAACAATGCACAGAGTAATGTAACATCATGATTTTTCCCAAAGTGATGTTTGATAGTGTAGTGATAATGCTCACAGTAAGGCTATACTATGAAGATAATGCACAGTGATATTACAGTACAGGGAAAATGCACACATGATGTTACACCATAAATATAATGCACACAGTGATGTCACATTTTAAAGAAAATACAGACATGGGGTCCATGCCATAAAGATAATTCAGAGTGATATTTTACCATAAAAATAATGCACTCATGATGTCAGACAATAAGGATAGTGCACAAAGTAATGTCACGTAATGCACATATGATGTTTAATGATGAATATAGTGCACAATATGATGTCACATCATAAACAAAATGACAAATGATGTCATGACATAAAGATAATGTTATGCGTACAAAAGTGCACGCGTTGTAAATCTAAAAAAATAAGGTCTTACTTAAAACTACTACACCTGAGCCACCCGGTTCTTGTACAGACTAGAGGTCCCAGCTGCACAGTCCCTAAACGCCCCTGCGCAGACTGAAACAGCCCTAACTAGATGAATCAAATGACCATTCGGACTTTCACTTCCTAAGTGGCCATCTAGAGTCCCACGTACCTGCTAAAGAATCCAGGGGAAGGTACAGAGCAAAGGTAAGGTAAACCAAAAGTAATAATCTGTCAGGTGAAACACTAGACAAACAAGCTGTAGTTGCAAGCAGGGTCCACTTCAGAAATAACACCAGCGGGAAATGGCAGCCCCGGGAAGCTTTAAAGATAAACTTGCTGGGTGATAGGGCAGACTGAATCACAGCATTGGAAACACTTGTTGGCAGAAAGGTAATGAACACACAAACAAAGTGTTCAGAACCAGGACAATGACCAAACCTCACTATAGCTCAGTGGAGACTGAAACGGACCACAGCACAAGAGACTGCAGGATCAAAAGAAGGCATGACAGATAATTCGGACTGATATTACACTATAAGGCTGGGGTCACGCGAGCGTATAAAAATCTGACTGCTTTTCATCCAGGAGAGTAGGATGAGTGATATGAGTTTGATATTCCATATATTCTAGCATCCTTTTCACATAGGATAGATGTAAAAAATTGTTCAAATCGGGTTGGCATCAAGTGACGATGGGCCCCCGTAGCAAAACTTGCCCCATTAAATTGTTCATGCCCCCCTCCCCTCAATAGTCTTCTCTATGCATTACTCTTTCGGGATGTGGGACCTTTCTTGAGCCGTTAAGCAGACTTCTACGACGATACTTATTGTAATGATTGGACCATTGATAAATACTGTAAAGATAAAAGTTGCCCAATGGGCCAATTTGGCACATTTTGGCTTATCATTGCTTATGCAAACCATTGCTCACAAAGACGAGGATATTGTCTATCGAAAATGCGATCTCTCAGGTTGTAAAATGTTAGTAGTGGTGGTCAGCTGAGAGTAGATTTCTACTGCATGATCCATAAAAGTTGGCCAAAGTTTTGCCATGTTGCAAAATATGGGTTTTCTTTCCTTGTATTTTATTATTATTTTTCATTTTTTTATGGTACAATCATATGTTTTTTGTTGAGAATAATTAATAATTTTCTTTTCTTACTTGTAGATTGAAGACGTAATCATGGCAGGAAGAGTGTCTGCAGCTTGTGTCCTCCTGTTCCTGATCTCCGGTGTCAATTCCCATGGCTCTAGTTTGAAACCAACTTGGCCATCATACAAAGTTCCAGTGGTTCTTCCTCAGTTGACCACTGGCCTGGAGAAACCTCACTTTGATGCAGAACCAAGGCTTGATGTACCGGGCTCATGTGGCTCAGAATGCCACAAGCATATTCCAATGCCTACTTTGGATGAACTGAAGGACAACATGGCTTACGAAACCTTGTATGCCAACGGGAGCCGCACCTTAACTGAAGTAGGGATTTATGTTTTTGCTAATAGGGAAGACACTGAAAGAAGAAGCCATGGGAAGTCCCGTCGTAAAAGACAAATCTATGGATATGACAGTAGGTTTAGTATATATGGAAAAAACTTCTTACTCAATTATCCATTCTCGACTTCCGTAAAGTTGTCCACTGGGTGCACTGGCACATTGGTGGCGGAAAAACATGTCCTCACAGCTGCCCACTGTATTCACGATGGCAAAAGTTATGTCAAAGGTGCTCAAAAGCTTAGAGTTGGATTCCTAAAACCAAAAGTCAAAGATGGAGGTAAAGCTCTCAACCAGACAAATCTGGGATCTAGTGAAAAAATGAAATTCCAATGGATTCGGGTGAAAAGGACCCATGTACCAAAAGGATGGATTAAAGGAAATGCCAATGACATTGGCATGGATTATGATTATGCTTTGTTAGAACTCAAGAAACCCCACAAAAGAAAATTCATGATGATCGGTGTGAGCCCAACCGGCCGACAGTTGCCTAGTGGAAGAATCCACTTTTCCGGCTTTGACAACGATAGACCCGGGAACCTGGTATATCGATTTTGTGATGTCAAAGAGGAAACCTACGACCTACTTTACCAGCAATGTGATGCCCAGCCCGGAGCCAGTGGTTCGGGAGTTTACGTCAGGATGTGGAAACGCGATAAACAAAGATGGGAGCGTAAAGTGATTGGAATTTTTTCTGGACACCAGTGGGTGGACAAAAATGGTGACAAACAGGACTTTAATGTCGCGGTCCGGATCACGCCTCTTAAATATGCCCAGATCTGCTTTTGGATTAAAGGAAATTATATAGATTGTAGGGACGGATAATGATGGTCTACTAACCAGGCCATTTTCCCAAAATTTTGGTTGTAAGGTTTGGCCAACTACTTAACCAAACCATTTCCCGAAGGTTTGGCCAATGTATGAATGTACCGTTCAGCCAGTGCAACTTTTTCTTCTTTCTAGCCTCGTTCTTGGGGACGTAAGAGTTTGTTCAACACAATGGGAACATTTTCGACTTCAGCTTCTTTCACAGTACTAATAAGTCAAGCAACTCAACACGACGTGTATTGACAAATGGAGTTTTTCAGCCTTTTGTTTCTTTCTTCGAAGCATCGGCCAAACTAATGAAGACTGTCAAGAAAAGACACATATTGTGTGTAGGCTTTCATTTGTGGCTGAATGAGAATCGTAATGTTTTTTGACAATTGCCCATTGCTCCATGATGTATAATATGCACTTTTCTCGGCTTCTTTATAAGACTGTAAATGTGTCTTTCTTTTAAAAATTACTATTTTCCTACTGAATTTTTATTACTGCTGTAGATAAGCCTTTTTATATATTATATATTTTTTATTTTATATCCATTTTTTGCCCCTTAAGTAGCTTTTAATCTCAGGATGTACAGAATATGCAGATGGAAGCTGAAATGTATTATTAGGATGTCACTCTTCATTGAATTCATCGAGCCGGCAGGAATTTATATACTTTTTTTTTTCCCTCCTATCTAATGTTTTCACTCTTTGGCACTTTTGGATGAAGCTTTCAAATGAGTTTTAGAAAATTCGGAGCCAGAACAAAAATTAAAATTTATCAACCCTTGTCTGTAAAATAAAAAAACCCAGACGGGATTCAAGAACAATTATTTTGCTGGAGTAAGATGGAAAATTTAGAATTTTAATGTTTTGATACCTTTTCTGCCAAGAGTTTTAATTTGACGGCTACTATCTCTTCTCAAGCAGAGAGGATCGGAAGTTACAAAAGTTAAATGAATCTCTCTGGACTTTGTATATAATTTTTTATAGTATATTTCCAATATTGAAGGGGTTGTATGGCGAAAACAATTAATCGCTCATCCACATGATAGGTGATAACATACCGATCGTGGGGTTCCGACCACTAGGACTATGGATGAGTGAAATTGAATTATATTCTAATTTTACATTCTTCATTTTTGGCAAAAGTGGATTTTTAGTACCGTATTTTTCGGTTTATAAGACGCACCAGATTATAAGACGCACCTCAAATTTAGAGAAAAAAAAGTAAAAAAAGGGGTCTGTCTTACTATCCGGTGGTGTCTTACCGAGGAGGGATGTCAGCGGTGGTGGAGCAGAGTCCTAGGAGACAGGGGTGGTGGTAGAGTAGGGAACTTCTGCGGGCGGTGTGGCAGGTGTCTGAGATGCTGGCTGCAGGCACTGTGAGTGAGGCAGGCAAGATCCAGAAACTGTCGGAGGGGTGAGCTTCAAAGAAATAGTGCCCCGGAGTCGGCGCATGTGCAGATTGACCTGTCTGCTCAATGAGAAGCCAAGATCTCATCTGCGCACGCGCTACCTTGGAGCGCTATTTTCCTTAAGTACTCTGCTTGGAGATCATTGGGCCAGATCCTGCGCAGATGAGATCTTGAGCCGAGAGCTCCATCTGCGCATGCGCCGACTTCGGGCGCCATTATTTGAAGCCCACATCACCGACATTTTCAGAATGGTAGTCCCTGCCCAACAGGCCACAGTAAACCCGCAGCACAGCGCCCGCGGCCCATAGCATCCCCTGTAACCCCTCTCCACCTCAGTAAGCTGCATTTGGATTATAAGACGCACTTCTTATTTTTCTCCCAAAGTTTTGGGAGGAAAAATATGTCTTACAATCCAAAAAATACAGTATATTGGTGGCTTGATTGGAGGAAAACAAGTAATCGCTCATCCGCATGATAGGTGATATCTTACTGATTGTTAGGGTCCAACCGCTAGGACTAGAAATTAGTGAATAAGTATGAGTGAAATTGAATTGTGTTATTGAGGCAGGGATCATAGAACATCCAATATCCATATAGATCTTTAGAGTCCACAATGAGTCCACACAAAGAAAACAGATCCGGGGCGCCACCCAGCAATCCAATGCCAAGGAAAATGCAACAACAGTCCTTAGATGAGTTCCTTAAATCCGGTAGCGTGGCTGAGACAACACAATGCCACGTAGCAGCTGATCTTCAATGTCCCATAGTCCACACACAGGCACCAGGACCTGCCCTCAGCACAGATCCTCGCCTTTCACCCAACAAAGCATCAACGGTAGTTATGAAATAAGGCAGCCACGTTTTACAAATCCTGTACAACTCCTTTTAATTTCCGCCAAGAGATGACAATGTTGGAGGTACCTTTTAAAGTAAAGTATGGACCACCATCTTTTTTTGCTTAGGGAAAGCGGCTCCATGCAGGTGTCAGGGAGAGCCTCTGCCGGTGTAGCACGTTGGCTCCAGGGTTGTAAATGAGACCTTGACCCTGTAAACCTTCTTGACACTCGGGGATCAAATGGATTGCCAATACAAAATCACTTTTCGAGGATAGCGTATCACATAAATTTTGGGCTCATCACAATGTAACTTTTAAAAACTTTTCTGGCTTCTTAAACTACTGAATGAAAAATAGTATAAAGTGTGATCGACCTCTGCAGTCAATAAGATCATACATTTCACTTGCTGTATTCTTGAGTAGGAACTTCCTATTCTTAAAGGGGTTGTACGGGACTATTTTTTTTCTCTTTGGGCTCAGCATTCGTTGCACTGGTGGACAGAGACAAAAGTGGGCCCCTGTGGAAGGACAATAGAGGGGCCCTTTGCAGCCCAAGAGCTCATCATAATGCAAAATTCCACCTGCTTTGAAGATAGAAATGTGCCCCCTTATCCCTGAGGCCCCTCTACATTGCACCAATGATATGTCCGCCCCTGATTCACCGGGAGGTTGTTGTTAGCTAGCTGACTGTTGTATCGGCGATCTCTATGGGCTGAGAGGTCACAGATCGGCGATCATTCTGTTTCCTGTGTCATCGCCTTATCTTCCACTCTGCTGTATCCATGGGGTGTAAATCCTGACTTAAAGATGATTGACAGCCGGCTAACCTTAAGGGCAGCTTTGCACGTTGCCACATCGCACGTGTGATGTCGGTGGGGTCAAATCGAAAGTGACGCACATCCGGCGTCACTTTCGACATCGTTGTGTGTTAATCCTAGATGATACGATTAACGAGCGCAAAATAATTACGCTGCTGCGACAGGTACGATGCTGTTCCTTGTTCCTGCGGCAGCACACATCGCTGTGTGTAACACTGCAGGAGCGAGGAACATCACCTTACCTGCCGCTGCCGGCTATATGGAAGGAAGGAGGTGGGCGGGATGTTTACGTCCCGCTCATCTCCACCCCTCCGCCGCTATTGGCCGCCTGCCGTGTGACGTCGCCATGACGCCGCACAACCCGCCCCCTTAGGAAGGAGGCGGGTCGCCGGCCAGAGCGACGGTCGCAGGGCAGGTGAGTGCATGTGAGGCTGGCGTAGCGATAATTTTCGCTACGCCAGCTATCACAAGATATCGTACCTGCGAGGGGGGCGGTGACTATCGCGTGCGATATCGCAGCATCGGCTTGCGATGTCGCAACGTGCAAAGCCCGCCTAAAGCAGAGAGGTGCCGGCTTTAAATCAGCATGACGTCAACTGGGACGCCTGATAGACACAACAGAATAGAAGAGAAGGAACTGCCCTTTCTACGTGATGTCACAGGAAACAGGAAAATTGTTGGCAGGAGCGGTCTGTGCCAGCAGAGAACGGTGCCGGGCAGAACAGGCAGGTTGTTGTTAGCTAGCTGCCTGTTCTGACGATGATCTCTACTGGCTCAGAGAGGTTACAGACCGGCAATCCTCCCGTTTCCTCAGTCATTACATTGACAAAGCAGCTCCTTCTCTTCCGTATCCTTGGGGCGTCAATCCTGACATCATGTTGATTGCAAGCCAGCTTACCCTAAAGCAGCAGGGAGACAGTTTTCAATCAACATTGCATTTGCAGTGACGCTTGGTAGACACAGCAGAACAGAAGAGAAGGAACTGCCTTGTCTACGTGATGTCACAAGAAACAGGAAAATTGCTGGCAAGAGTGGCTTGTGATGGTAGAGATCAGTGCCAGGCACATCAGGCAGGTAGCCAGCTCAGCTAAACATGATTTCGGCAGTAACACCTGATGGATACAACAGAATAGTAGAGAAGGAACTGCCTAATCTACGTTATGTCACAGGAAACAGGAGAATCGTTGGCCGGTGTGGTCTGTTACGGCAGAGATTGGTGCCAGGCAGAACAGGCAGGTAGCAACTAGTAAAGGGGTTGTCCGAAACTTCTACTTTTAAGTAAAGTACATACAGGCCCAGCCCTAGTCCAATCCACAAAGTGTAGGGATTTCATACTTGGAATACAATAGTCTTACATCACCTTCTCGTGGATATAAAATCATAAAACACAATAATATTGTAACTGAATTATTAAAAAAATAAATAAAAATTAGTGCAGATTTTAATTTGATTCACAAATTTAATTTATTAGGATGCAAATAGGAAAAAATGAGATGAGAAATAACCGTTTTTTTTTTAATTTATAATATAAACTTTAATGCAGTTTTACCCTCATTGCTTTCAATGATGTTCATGTTATATTCATTGCATTGAAAAGAAAGGAAAATTAAAAAAATATTTTATTTCTAAAATAAAAATAAATATAAAAAACCAGCCATTATTCCCCAAAATCTGAATGTGAATTTAAGATGTAGTTTCGGAGAATGAACTGTGACCTCTCGCTGTATGAACAGGTCAAGATAAACATCGGGCACTTTGTATTGTCACATTAAAATTCCAGGCATTTTTCTCTGACCGGACGAGACAGGCGCTGGTCGGTAAATATTACTTTAGGTCCATCACGGATTAATTCTGGTCTGGACTTGTAGAATGGCCCAAAGCCTGGACATAACTTCTTACACAAAAAGCAGGAATTTTACAAATGAGATCAAATAATAATATACTGGTTTGTTGATACAATATCAAGGGGTCAATCTTCGAAACTCAAAGGTGGAAGATATATTAATTTTTGCCCATTAACCTCAACAAGACTCATTAAAGGACCATTGAGTTTTTTATCTTTCTAAAAGAAAGCTCCAAATGATACTTTGCTTATACATGGTCACTATTAGGGTACGTAATATGGCCTCCTTGTAACGACCCCTCAATGTTGCTTATACATGGTCGCCATTAGGGTAGGTAATATGGCCGCCTTATGATGACCCCCTCAATGTTGATAATACATGGTCAGTATTAGGGTAAGTAACCTAGCCTCCTAATGATGACCCCTTAATGTTGCTTATACATGGTCACCATTAGGGTAGGTAATATGGCCTCCTTATGATGACCCCTCAATGTTGATAATACATGGTCAGTATTAGGGTAGGTAATCTAGCCTCCTAATGATGACCCCTTAATGTTGCTTATACATGGTCACCATTAGGGCAGGTAATATGTCCTCCTTATGATGACCTCTCGATGTTGCTTATACATGGTCACCATTAGGGTAGTTAATATGGCCACCTTATGACCCCTCAATATTGTTTGCAAGTGGTCACTATTAGCGTAGGTAATATGGCCTCCTTATGATGACCTCTCAATGTTGCTTATACATAGTCACCGATAGGTTACGTAATATGGCCCCTTATGACCCCCTCAATGTTGCTTATACTTGGTCATTATTAGGATAGGTAATGTGGCCTCCTTATGATTAACCCTCAATGTTGCTTATACATGGTTCCCATTAGGGTCTCCTTATGACCCCTCAATGTTGCTTGCAAATGGTCACTATTAGCGTAGGTAATATGGCTTCCTTATGATGACCTCTCAATGTTGCTTATACATGGTCACCAATAGCTTACGTAATATGGCCTCCTTATGATGACCCCCTCAATGTTGCTTATACATGGTCACTATTAGGGTAGGTAATGTGGCCTCCTTATGATGACCCCCTCAATGTTGCTTATACTTGGTCACTATTAGGGTAGGTAATATGGCCTCCTTATGATGACCCCTCAATATGAGTCTTTTTAGTATAGTTAATACAAGGTTGTGCCTCAATTATGACCCCTATTTATTAGTTAAAACTTGGTACCACCCCCAACGCATGTCTCACCTCAATATCACAGCATATGTCAACCTAGCGCCCTAATTGTTTTCTAGTCTCTATTTTTGGAGGACTCCCATCCGTGAGACCCTTATCCATAATCATGAAGCCCTACAATCTGAGTCAACGTTCTCCAAGCTGATTAGCTGTGGTGACAAATACCTAAATAGGTAATTCTGGTTTATTAGCGGTGATCCCAACTCAGGTCTCTTCAGTATGGAGGTGACTTTTTGCTATGAAGGACACGGCATGTCTCTATACTTCAGTATTGATTTAAATAATAACAATGTAATACTTCACTTTCCCTGCGGGGGCAGTGCAGGGGGAGTGAGTACTTCTCCTAAGTCCAGTAAAAAGCTCATATCAGCTCTACATATTAAATCTATTCTGAATTTTGGCTTTTCTATTACATATTATGGACTGTGTTACTATGTAAAGTGCCTATTTTAAAGGTGATCTCCAGTCCACTGCCCTGTAAAGGCTTTTTATATGAACACATTTAGCTTATGTAATTCTCCTCTTGTATTTTTTTTTCTGGCTAAAGAAACTGAAATCCATAGTCAGTCTATACTGCTACTTTAGTTTTGATGTCTAAAAAGGTGTCTTAAAGGGAACGTGCCACCAGGTTTTTCCCTTATGAGCTGTGGCCACGACCAGTGGCCTCTATATACAGCATTCCAGAATACAGTATATAAGAGCCCAGGCTGCTCTGTAGAACGTAAAAAACACCTTTGTAATACTCACCTAGGGGGCAGTCCGGTCCGATGGGTGTTGCTGCTCTCAGTCCGGCGCCTCCTCTCTTCTTGCTATCTCCATCCTCCTGCCCAGCTTCATGTGCATGATGTGTCCTGCGTCATTGTCAGAGGGGTCTGCATTATGCTCCTGCGCATGCGCACCCTGATCTGTCCAGCTGAAGACAGATGAAAGTACTGAAGTGCGCATGCGCGGACAGTCTTTGACCTTTCCTCGCGCATGCGCATTACAGTACTTCGCCCTTCCCTCAGCAGGGCAGAGAGAAGTGCGCCTGCGCAGGAGCGCAATGGAGACCATTGTGTGGATGATGTAGGACGCGTCATGCACAAGGGCTGGGCAGGAGGATGGCAATCGCAAGAAGAGAGGAGGTGCCGGACCGAGAGCTGCGATGCCCATCGGACCGAACTGCCCCCTAGGTGAGTATCATAAAGGTGTTTTTTATGTTCTACAGCACGGCCTGGGCTAATATACAGTATTCTAGAATGTTGTATATAAGGGCTCACTGGTGGTGGCCGCAGCTTATAAGGGAAAAGCCTGGTGACCGGTTCCCTTTAAAGGTGACTTCCATGAAAAACATTTTAGGACTAATGAACAAACTAAGCCAAATTATAGCGCTTAGTGGGACTTTGGGGGTAACCATGGGTGGACTGTCCATTTCATCCATGATTAGAATCTCATGAAGGTGTATAACCATGAAGATGGGCTACCCCCTTCTTGGTACCCCTACCCTCTGGTCCAGGAATGAGATCTCATCTATGGTCTGATGGACTCGAGCTGTGACGGCCGTAGGGGAAATAACCGGGCTCCTATACTCCTTTCCTACATTGTTTAGGTAGATTACCAAGAAGAGGGGGCAGATGACTGTATTATCTGACTACGCAGAGTTTATTTGTAGTCTGTTGCTATGGAGACCAAGACAAATTTGAACATTTTTATACAAGATTATTAGCAAAGTTGCTTTAGTTTTCCTTTATTTGTAAGATGCCCTGGGGCAAAGAAAAATAAAATTGGTTGCAAAGGTTGAAGGACCTAGATCTGCTTGGGACTTTATTTTTTAATTTTAATGAGAAGTGTTTGGTGTAACTACTAAGATTTATTTAATAAGCAGCATGTTGTATTATATAATCCTCCTGGTTAAACCTCTTTTTGGTTTATGGTGCTTTTATATTTATTTTCTCTTTGTACATTTCATGGCATTGAGCAGCATTGATGGCGTTTCCCTCATATGGTGTAACACCGTAGCTGAACTATGTTATATTATTGTGTATTGATTATTGTGTTTTCATCATTGTCCTGGAGAAAAAGTTCTCAAAAATGTGTACAAATGTTTTTTTTTGTTTTTTTTTGTTTTTTTTTATTGTAAATAATTGTAAGGATCAGTGCTTGGATGTAACACTTAATATAAAGGGTTCACTTTTTCAATGTAAGCCAGTGGAAAAAAATCTGATAAAATGAAAGAATTCCATTTTTGCTTGTGCAATAGACTTTTTTTCTTGTGTAAATTTATTTCAAAAATCTGAATTAAAATATCTGAAAATCAATTATTTGCTTTGTCCAAAAGGTTATGGACTCCTTTACATATTTATTTTTTTGCATTGCAACTATAGAAGGCAAAAAAAATAAATATTTCTATAATAGGTTTTATGTTTCTGCAGCCTGCATGTATTGCAATACATTGCAAGCTGCTCAATGCTGTTCACTGTCATTCCTGATAGCTGGGTACATTGTCAGTCTGGTCTCCAGTTCCTCCATTTTATTTTAAAGGATATGAGCATGTTTTTGATGTTTATTCTGAGAACAGCATAATTTAGGGCAAGAGAGCATGATTCCACTTACTAGGATGTATGTATTATAGTTTCAATACAACCAGTATTTTATCAACAAAAGTTTATCACTGCAGGACTAGGTGTCTCGTGCAAACCAATCCATCTAATAACCTATATCATAATAACCAGCTAATAAACCAATCTAGCTATAACCCCACCCCCACCACTGATTGGCAGCTTGTTGACAATACACCGTGTACACAGAAACTTGCTAATCGGTGTTATGGGCAGGATTATACAGGGCTATATCTACGGTAGAGAAAACAGGGATCCTATCAAAACTATATCAAGTAGCACAGTAAGTGACATATCGTTAGAATTGGACTTTGTGTCTCTTATGCTGCTCTCAGATTACTGTCACACAGAGTTTTGGCCAAAACTCGCCCACTGTCATGGCGGCATCAGGCTCTGTTCACATTGCAGTGTCTGACACTCTGCCCGATGGCTTCTTTGGTGTCTCTGATGAAGACAGTCAGACTCGGGCGTCGACCTGCAGTCTGCTCATTTATAGACAGGCTAGCAAGAGTTAACTTTGCTAGCCTGCTCATTAGTTTTCATTGATCACATGTTGTTAGGAAGGAAATCACTTTTGCTCCTCTCATTTTTAGGCTAGAGGAAATCTTCTACCTATGCCAACTATAGTTTATACTGTGTTGGTCTGTGTGTTGTGGTGTCCCAGATTTGCTGGAGAAAGCGTTGCTTTGTGCTTGGTGTTGTTGTGCAGTTTACCATCGTTTTGCTGTTTCCACCCTGCTCTTGCTTTCCTCCTCATTTCTTATTGTCTTATAACTGTGCTGTGTGACAGAGTTTTGGATTCCCCTGTTTGTCTATTTCTGTAGGTTAAATCAGACTCCTGCCCTCCCCCAACCCCAGGATCAGGGCTGGTCAGCAGAAGGGGCAGGAAGGAGACTCAGATATCCTCACTATTAGGGGTAGCTCTGAGAATAGGGTTAGCACAGGGCCTCTTATTCTGAGGGTTTCCCGCTATCCCCATAGCTATCCCCATAGTCCCTTGTGACAATTACATAGCAGAAATCTGTTGACAGATTCCTTTTAAGCACAAATCTAAGCTCACTTCTAATCACATTGGATATGAGTTGAAATCAGAGGAATGACTGGAGACGGTCGAGAATGACGCTGAACAGCATCGAGCAGCTTGCAGTGTCTTGTAATGATTCCAATCTGCAGAAACAAAACAGTAAAAATGTTGACTCAAAACAGATTCCAGATTTTTTTCCAGTATAATACATGTAATGCAATAATAAAATGCAGATATATCCATAACCTTTATTTCCCATAACACATGTCAAACATGCCATAGATTAGCTGTGCCAAGATAATCACCCACAGACTGTGAAACAAATAGGATCAACATCTTTCTGTTGCCACCTATCCTGGCACTTAGCACCTGGACCCGATATCTGGGTGTGGCGTGCCGCAGGGCACCACATTATACCCTGTAATTAAACCCACAGAGCTCAGTTCTGGAACATTACGGATCTGTTTTGTTCCGCGAGCTGTCAACAGCTATGGAAGCCTGTGAACGTTCCCCGGAGCCGCATGTCACTTCTTAAACACTACTTGTGCCTATTGACCTCCGAAAGGGGGACAGGCAAAGTCACCACGTTTTTTAGGAACACTGCTCCGTAAAGGGCTATGCCAACCAAATGCAGACACAGGTCCAACAAATTCAATACCATCTCTTGTGGTAGGGCATTCCACAGTCTGACTGCTTTAACTGTAAAGAACCCTTTCCTATTTAGCTGCTAGAATCACCTCTTGATCCAGCATGATGTTCTCTGAGCCATAACTTAGTATCATTACCCCTCACACAGTAGGATTGCCCCTCAGTATGATGTTCCCATGCCCCTCACTCAGTATGATGCTCCCATGCCCCTCACTCAGTATGATGCCCCCACTCAACATGATGCCACCATAGCTATCACTCAGCATGATAACCTCAACACAATATCATTAACCCCACAAATCAGCATGGCCCACAGACCTCCACCCCACACAGTATTATGGTCCCATCAACAAGTTACACAGTATGAAAACCGTAGAACAGTGAAGCTGGATCTTAACAGCAGTAAGGGGCAAAGACTTCAGGAAGCATAAATGGATACAAGGAAGGAAGAAGTCGTTCATATTGCCCAGGTGCCTACATACCTCAAAAACTAAAAGCAAAAAGTAGTCAAATGCACTAGTGTGCAGATAAAAAATTCATTTAATAAACAAGCAGTAGTGCAATACAGAGGCATGGATATAAATATAAGTATAAAAGGTTTACAAAGACAGGGGGGTGATAAGATTCCCCACATGTGGATGCATGCAGAATCGTATCATATCAGTCACTTATAGCTCACTGGTAAGGTCAGTGCTGAAGAACACATATAGCAAATAGTGTAGACAAGGAAATACTAGCTGAAAAAATCGGCATGCCGACTACACATTGGAGGTAAACAATACAGCAAAAGACCAGAGACCAGTATGGAGCTTACCAAGGTAACAGGAGAAAAAGCATGCAGGCACACACAGGGATAGTCCCGACACGTGTTTCGTGCGGTGACTGCTTCAGGGGACCGTGGACAACAGGACAAAGTGTGAGTCTAATATACCTGCCAAACTTGTACTGGATTAGCAACACCTGTCGCAGTTCAATGGGGCGGAGAGGCGCAGCGTCAGTATGGGCGGCTACTCAAGCGTCATCTGGGTGGAGGGAAATCCCTTGTTGACGTCACGGACCCAGAGGACGCCGGGAAGAGAGCCGCGCCCACCGCGCATGCGCGATCCCGTAACCAGGAAGTGCGATCGCAAAACCCATATTAAGTACTGGCAGCAGTGAGGGCAGAAAAATACAAGTGGAGCTTCCTGAATAGAAGTGTCGTATATAGTAATAGCTCAAACAAGGTGGCTCAAATATGCCACAATGAGCATATATAGCTATACAAATTAGTAGAAGCAGGAGCAAACCAATTGTATTTGAACTGCTTGATATAAGCAATATACCGGACTTGAGCATATACAAACATTTAATAGATAAAAAGTGCATACATTGGATATATATAACATCCCAGCCAGGTACGGAAATGGAAACATCTGCTTGAGTTAGATAATGGAGTAAAGCATTTGCTGCGATAGTAATCCAGAATAGATTTCATCGGGGACTCCATTTACAGTAGTTCGTATAGGTGTTCAATGTTCTGGTTACTGTTGCTCCAAAAGAGGTGGCGTGGTACATATCCGGCAAGTATATTAGAGAAACGAAAAAGTGGACTGTGAAGAAGGTAAAAAACACAAAGAGTGAGATTAAAAATAGAAAAATTTTTTTTTGTTAAAAAGACTCAAAAAGGTCATAAACAGCACATGGAAATTGCAACCAACAAGCAAGGGGCATTAACACAGCCCACAACGGAGGAGACGTGGTAGTTTAAAGGAATGACGCAAACGTTTGTCTTTCATTCAATCCGTTGGGTACCACGGACTCAAGCAGAAAGATCCACCGGCATTCTGCCCGTGCCAACACCCTATGTATATCCCCACCCCTGAGTCCTAGGTGTACCTGGTCAATTCCCCTCACCTTGAAACCTGAGGGGTCCGACCGATGGTGCACCCTAAAGTGGCGGGGAATAGTTTTGAGGGTGTCAACATCCTCAAGTTTAACTTGTTTTGCGGCAATTATATCCCTCACATGTTCTCTCGTGCGGACTTTAAGTTCACGGCTGGTTAGCCCGACATATATCAGATTGCATTCGCACGTGGCATAATAAATTACGCCAGTGCTATTGCAAGAGATATAATGTCGAATGTCAAATGTCCTAGAACCACTAGAGGACATGAAAGATGTTGCCCGGACAATATTACCGTGGCGGCACGCGATACATGATCCACAGGGAAACGAACCAACTAAGGGCCGCCCGATAGAAAAGGGTAGTTTGTTAGATCTTGAATAATGACTGTGGACCAGCATATCGCGTAAGCTACGACCACGGCGAGCCGTCATAAGAGGGCGGTCAGGCAGAGTATTTCTCAACACGGGCTCAGTTTGTAAAACCGGCCAGTGTTTAGAAAGGATACCTCTGATCTGTTCCCACTGGCGGTTGAATGATGACACAAAACGGATCTTAGGTTCACTGCAGCGTGTCGTGTTGGGATTAAATCTCAAAAGGAGCTGGTCTCGTGGAGCAGACCTAGCGCGTTTGTATGCCCTCTTTATGGATCTTGCACTATAACCTCTCGCCCTAAACCTATCACGCATCTCATTGGCCCGGTCCTCAAATACCCCTGTCTCGGAGCAAATCCGTTTAAGACGGATAAATTGACCTGTAGGGATGGCATTGATGGTAAATTTTGGATGGCCAGAGGATGCGTGAAGAAGGGCGTTAACAGAGGAAGGCTTACGATAGATGTCAGTAGACAAGAGGCGCTGGTCAGTAAGGGATATATTAATATCCAGAAAGTCCACCTTGATGGGGTCAGCATGGAAAGTGAGATAGATGTTAAAAGAGTTGGAGTTCAAGTGACGCACAAAGCCCTCAAGCTCCGAGGTGGTTCCCCCCCAGATGACAAAGATGTCATCAATAAAGTGGAGCCAGCACTGCGCATGGGAGCTAGCCGGCACGCCACCGCCGAAAACCTCTCTCTCCCAGTGTGTGAGGGATATAATTGCCGCAAAACAAGTTAAACTTGAGGATGTTGACACCCTCAAAACTATTCCCCGCCACTTTAGGGTGCACCATCGGTCGGACCCCTCAGGTTTCAAGGTGAGGGGAATTGACCAGGTACACCTAGGACTCAGGGGTGGGGATATACATAGGGTGTTGGCACGGGCAGAATGCCGGTGGATCTTTCTGCTTGAGTCCGTGGTACCCAACGGATTGAATGAAAGACAAACGTTTGCGTCATTCCTTTAAACCACCACGTCTCCTCCGTTGTGGGCTGTGTTAATGCCCCTTGCTTGTTGGTTGCAATTTCCATGTGCTGTTTATGACCTTTTTGAGTCTTTTTAACAAAAAAAAATAAAAAATTTTCTATTTTTAATCTCACTCTTTGTGTTTTTTACCTTCTTCACAGTCCACTTTTTCGTTTCTCTAATATACTTGCCGGATATGTACCACGCCACCTCTTTTGGAGCAACAGTAACCAGAACATTGAACACCTATACGAACTACTGTAAATGGAGTCCCCGATGAAATCTATTCTGGATTACTATCGCAGCAAATGCTTTACTCCATTATCTAACTCAAGCAGATGTCTCCATTTCCGTACCTGGCTGGGATGTTATATATATCCAATGTATGCACTTTTTATCTATTAAATGTTTGTATATGCTCAAGTCCGGTATATTGCTTATATCAAGCAGTTCAAATACAATTGGTTTGCTCCTGCTTCTACTAATTTGTATAGCTATATATGCTCATTGTGGCATATTTGAGCCACCTTGTTTGAGCTATTACTATATACGACACTTCTATTCAGGAAGCTCCACTTGTATTTTTCTGCCCTCACTGCTGCCAGTACTTAATATGGGTTTTGCGATCGCACTTCCTGGTTACGGGATCGCGCATGCGCGGTGGGCGCGGCTCTCTTCCCGGCGTCCTCTGGGTCCGTGACGTCAACAAGGGATTTCCCTCCACCCAGATGACGCTTGAGTAGCCGCCCATACTGACGCTGCGCCTCTCCGCCCCATTGAACTGCGACAGGTGTTGCTAATCCAGTACAAGTTTGGCAGGTATATTAGACTCACACTTTGTCCTGTTGTCCACGGTCCCCTGAAGCAGTCACCGCACGAAACACGTGTCGGGACTATCCCTGTGTGTGCCTGCATGCTTTTTCTCCTGTTACCTTGGTAAGCTCCATACTGGTCTCTGGTCTTTTGCTGTATTGTTTACCTCCAATGTGTAGTCGGCATGCCGATTTTTTCAGCTAGTATTTCCTTGTCTACACTATTTGCTATATGTGTTCTTCAGCACTGACCTTACCAGTGAGCTATAAGTGACTGATATGATACGATTCTGCATGCATCCACATGTGGGGAATCTTATCACCCCCCTGTCTTTGTAAACCTTTTATACTTATATTTATATCCATGCCTCTGTATTGCACTACTGCTTGTTTATTAAATGAATTTTTTATCTGCACACTAGTGCATTTGACTACTTTTTGCTTTTAGTTTTTGAGGTATGTAGGCACCTGGGCAAAATGAACGACTTCTTCCTTCCTTGTATCCAAGTTACACAGTATAATGGCTCCTCAGTATGATGAGCGCCTTGTTCTATAAGAAGGCCCCGACAGACTTCCCCCTTATGCAGTATGATGGCCCAATACCCAGACCCCAACTTAGTATGATGAGCGCCTTTTTCTATAAGAAGGCCCCCACAGACTTCCCCCTTACGCAGTATGATGGCCCAAATAGCCAGATCCCAGCTCAGTATGATGAGCACCTTATTCTATAAGAAGGCCCCCCACAGACTTTGCCCTTACGCAGTATGATGGCCCCAATAGCCATACCCCAACTCAGTATGATGAGCGCCTTAGTTTATTAGAAGGCCCCCTCAGACTTCCCCCTTTCGCAGTATGATGGTCCCAATAGCCAGACCCCCAACTCAGTATGATGAGCACCTTATTCTATAAGAAGGCCCCTACAGACTTCCCCCTTACGCAGTATGATGGCCCCAATAGCCAGACCCCAACTCAGTATGATGAGCACCTTATTCTATAAGAAGGCCCCCTCAGACTTCCCCCTTACACAGTATGATGGCCCCAATAGCCAGACCCCCAACTCAGTATGATGAGCGCCTTAGTCTATAAGAAAGCCCTCCTCAGACTTCCCCCTTACGCAGTATGATGGCCCCAATAGCCAGACCCCAACTCAGTATGATGAGCACCTTATTCTATAAGAAGGCCCCCACAGACTTCCCCCTTACGCAGTATGATGGCCTCAATAGCCAGACCCCAACTCAGTATGATGAGCACCTTATTTTAAAAGAAGGCCCCTTGAGACTTCCCCCTTACTCAGTATGATGGCCACAATAGCCAGACCCCAACTCAGTATGATGAGCGCCTTAGTCTATAAGAAAGCCCCCTCAGACTTCCCCCTTACACAGTATAATGGCCCCAATAGCCAGACCCCCAACTCAGTATGATGAGCGCCTTATTCTATAAGAAGGCCCCCACAGACTTCGCCCTTACGCAGTGTGATGGCCCCAATAGCCAGACCCCAAATCAGTATGATGAGCACCTTATTCTATAAGAAGGCCCCCACAGACTTCGCCCTTACGCAGTGTGATGGCCCCAATAGCCAGACCCCAACTCAGTATGATGAGCGCCTTATTCTATAAGGCCCCCACAGACTTCGCCCTTACGCAGTGTGATGGCCCCAATAGCCAGACCCCAACTCAGTATGATGAGAGCCTTATTTTATAAGAAGGCCCCCACAGACTTCCCCCTTACGCAGTATGATGGCCCCAATAGCCAGACCCCAACTCAGTATGATGAGTGACTTATTCTATAAGAATATGGTAAAAAAGTGGATTATCGGTCTAGCGAGCGCTGATAATGCACAGGTTCCGTTGAAGGTTAAATTATTTTATTGTTAAAATATTTTTTATATATATAATGCTCCTGTTAGATACATACAACGCGTTTCAGCAATACATCAATGCTTTCCTCAGGTATAACAGGAGTAAATAATATGCAATGAATTTATAGGGATCCCACAGGTGATATTTCTGTGGGTGTGCCGTTAATTAGATCTTTTGTTTCCTTTGGTATTATAGTGATATAAAATTTAGTTGATTTATATAAAAATAATTGTTATAGGTCCCTTTAGGGGTATTGGATATATAATGTTGAAAAAATATATAGTTTATAATAAAATTTATTGTGTATAAAAGTTGATAAAAATTAATAAAAGACAGTATTTTAAAAAAAAAAATTTCTTTTTTTAAAATTTTTTTCTATCATGGTTGTATTAAAAGTGTGTTCTCCATATTTCTGCTATATATGCATATATTATAAAATCTTTGTGATTATAAAAGGGATTAATTTGAAGATTTTTTCTCTTTTTCTCTTAAAGGGATTTTTTTACTTAAAGAATCAGACTTTTCATGATCTTATTTGGCTACATTATCCAATGTTAAGTTGTGCCCTTCTGGGGCCAGAGTGCCCAGTTTAAAAATCCAATAGATTTCTCTCCTGGTTAGTTTCATTAATGCTTGCGGGTCTTTACTATCTATGGAGTCTATAATTGTAAGAGTCATTTTTTTGTAATCTCTATTGTGCTGGATGTTATAATGTTTTGAGATACTATGCTTCATATAGCCAATTTTAATATTATGACGATGTTTGTTAAGTCTGAAATGCATTTCTTGTATTGTTCGACCCACATATTGGGTGCCGCATGGGCATTCTAACAGATAGATTACATATGCAGATTTGCAATTCAAAGTGTATTTTATTGAGAAGATTTCCCCGGTGGTTTTGGATGTAAAGGTTTTGGTTCCTTTTTTCATAGCTTGGCAGCAAAGGCATTTAGATGTTTTACAGGGGTAACATCCCCAGAGGTTCGGGTTATCAATTTTATTTATTTTTGGTTTTATAGATGTGTTGCTGGGTGCAACCATATTTCCTATACTCTTGTTTTTCCTGTAGATGATTGATGGTTTATAAGGTATATAGTCTGTCAGAATAGGGTCATTTTTTAATATAAACCAATATTTGTTCAATAATTTTTCTATGTGGGTTCTTGGTTGGCAATAAGTGGTGATTAAACTCCATTTTGAATAGTTGTTTTTTCTTTCTTTTTCCATTATGTTCTCTTGTTTAGGTTGTAAGCATTTTTCCTGGGTGAGAGAATTAGTTTTTTTAAAAGCATCTTGGATGAGTTTTTTTGGGTAGCCTTTTTCTATAAACCGCTGTTTTAGAGTTTTAGATTCATTTTTATATACTGGACGTGTGCGCTTTATACAATAACATAGCACACGCCAAGGGACTACACGCTATTGATGAAATTTTGAAAAAAGATATAGAAATCCCCCCAATTCAAAGACAGTTTATATTAACGGCAATAGAATTCATACTGGAGAATAATGTATTTACATTTGAGGGATCCTACTATAGACAAATTAAGGGCTGTGCGATGGGGACGCGATTCGCACCGAGTTATGCAAACTTATTCATGGGTGCATTTGAGTCCGTCTCCATCGCACAGTCAAAATACATAGATCACATAGTTCTATACCGTCGCTTCATCGACGACCTCTTCATATTATGGAGGGGTCCATTAACAAAAGCAAAAGAATTTATAAAAGAACTAAACAAAAATAATTGGGGTCTATCATTCACATCCAGCCATTCAGATAAAACCATCCAATATCTGGATATACAGATCACCCGTAATGAAAATGGTAACATTACAACATCAACACATTTCAAGACTGTAGATGTCAATAGCTATTTGAAATTTGACAGTGGACACCTACCAAGGTGGATTCGTAACATCCCATATGGACAATACAGGAGAATTAGAAAAAACTGTACGGCTGATGAAGACTATAAAAATGAATCTAAAACTCTAAAACAGCGGTTTATAGAAAAAGGCTACCCAAAAAAACTCATCCAAGATGCTTTTAAAAAAACTAATTCTCTCACCCAGGAAAAATGCTTACAACCTAAACAAGAGAACATAATGGAAAAAGAAAGAAAAAACAACTATTCAAAATGGAGTTTAATCACCACTTATTGCCAACCAAGAACCCACATAGAAAAATTATTGAACAAATATTGGTTTATATTAAAAAATGACCCTATTCTGACAGACTATATACCTTATAAACCATCAATCATCTACAGGAAAAACAAGAGTATAGGAAATATGGTTGCACCCAGCAACACATCTATAAAACCAAAAATAAATAAAATTGATAACCCGAACCTCTGGGGATGTTACCCCTGTAAAACATCTAAATGCCTTTGCTGCCAAGCTATGAAAAAAGGAACCAAAACCTTTACATCCAAAACCACCGGGGAAATCTTCTCAATAAAATACACTTTGAATTGCAAATCTGCATATGTAATCTATCTGTTAGAATGCCCATGCGGCACCCAATATGTGGGTCGAACAATACAAGAAATGCATTTCAGACTTAACAAACATCGTCATAATATTAAAATTGGCTATATGAAGCATAGTATCTCAAAACATTATAACATCCAGCACAATAGAGATTACAAAAAAATGACTCTTACAATTATAGACTCCATAGATAGTAAAGACCCGCAAGCATTAATGAAACTAACCAGGAGAGAAAGCTATTGGATTTTTAAACTGGGCACTCTGGCCCCAGAAGGGCACAACTTAACATTGGATAATGTAGCCAAATAAGATCATGAAAAGTCTGATTCTTTAAGTAAAAAAATCCCTTTAAGAGAAAAAGAGAAAAAATCTTCAAATTAATCCCTTTTATAATCACAAAGATTTTATAATATATGCATATATAGCAGAAATATGGAGAACACACTTTTAATACAACCATGATAGAAAAAAATTTTAAAAAAAGAAAATTTTTTTTTTAAAATACTGTCTTTTATTAATTTTTATCAACTTTTATACACAATAAATTTTATTATAAACTATATATTTTTTCAACATTATATATCCAATACCCCTAAAGGGACCTATAACAATTATTTTTATATAAATCAACTAAATTTTATATCACTATAATACCAAAGGAAACAAAAGATCTAATTAACGGCACACCCACAGAAATATCACCTGTGGGATCCCTATAAATTCATTGCATATTATTTACTCCTGTTATACCTGAGGAAAGCATTGATGTATTGCTGAAACACGTTGTATGTATCTAACAGGAGCATTATATATATAAAAAATATTTTAACAATAAAATAATTTAACCTTCAACGGAACCTGTGCATTATCAGCGCTCGCTAGACCGATAATCCACTTTTTTACCATAAGCTCACTCCCTTTGAGGGAATCGGTCAGAGCTGCAGAAAGACACAGGCTTATCCACTCCAAAGCGGAACTTTCAGCTGGAGAGCGGAGGATCGTTGCAGTACTCCAAGACCCAAAGTGCCGGGGACACCAGGAGGAACCAGCGGTCCTGAATCCGGATATCTCCACTAAAGACTACAACCTAACAGCATTGTTATCAAGGATCCAAACCTCCATCCATCCAGAGGATCTATTCAACCAACACCGAGGTTGTGCGAGGGCGCACAACCTCACCAGGTGAGCAAATTCTAACTCTCCTTAATCTTATCTCAGACCATCGGGTACTTGTCATATGCGCTATTTCTTTTTTCAGTGATTCATTGAACGCGTTTAGCGTGGGACTATCCCAAAAAGCTGCAGATAAATTACCCGTGGTCTAGGAAGAAAAGAAATAAGAAATAAGAAATAAGAACTAAGAATCAAGAATTAAGAATTTTTAAAAATCCAAGTGAAAGACTAAGGAAAATAAAAGACATTAAAGAAAACAGATAAATACTAACTATCTCCAACTCTCCTTGAATAAAGTTAGAGAAATCTAACAGAAATCCCACCTCTCCTCAAGGAGAATTCTATATTTACATAGACACACATATATAAATAAATTTATATAGATAAAATCTCGAAGCTACTGGAAAAAGTAAAGGAATGGATTTCTTTATGACCAATAGACTAACGCATAGGGAACTACTCATTGCTAATATATTGGGAAATAAAATTGATAATATAGAGCTTATTGAAGATGATAATATAAGACTGGATAAAATAGAAAAGAAAAATATGGCCGAATTGTTCTCTGATTATGAACGTAATTGCAAGATAGAAATAACCAATTGTCTAAATAAAATGTTCTTGGAAAAATACCTAAAAGAAAACATAACCCCTGAAGAATTTAAAATACCATTAAGATCACCATACCCCAACGACATCGAATTCACGAAGAAATGGGAGGAGTACTCCCAAATATGCTCCCAAGGATTGATTAAATTAATTATAAGGAAAAATACCTGTACAGCCGAAAAAGCTATGACTGAACTAAATAGATTTAAACTAACCCTCAATCTCTATTCACACACATATGATTATAAAGAAATAGACCTTATATTAAAAATCACTCTAGATAAATACGAAGAAGAACTACTAAAGAAAAAAGGAATAAACTATTTAAAAGAAAAATATAAAACAACTCATGTTAGTGATAATAAAGATGATGATAATATAGACACTGAAATCAACCATCAAAGTCTGGCCAACAAGGATAACATGATTGAATTTACCTCACAACAAATTATGAACACAAATAAAAATAAAAATAAAAACAACAATAAAATATTAAATCCAAAAGAACAATCAATAATGAAACCCGAAATTACTAATACTAATAAAAATAAAAATAAATATAAAAAAGCAACCAGGAATCTAATCATTTATTGTCAGAAAAACAAAGGAACTACTATGAACAACACAAATCCAAACTTAAAAATAATAATACAATAATTAAGAGATATACCACCCAGAATGACAATGGAACTTCATTCCTTGATCTGAGTATAATATCTATGGAAGTCGAACCCACCCCCAACAAAGGGATCAACCAAATGAAAACCCATGAGCCAGTTTCCAGTAATAATCCTCTGATACTTACGCAGTATGATGGCCCCAATAGCCAGACCCCTAACTCAGTATGATGAGTGCCTTATCCTATAAGAAGGCCCTCCTCAGACTTCCCCCTTATGCAGTATGATGGCCCCAATAGCCAGGCCCCAACTCAGTATGATGAGCGCCTTATTTTATAAGAAGGCCCCCTCAGACTTCGCCCTTACACAGTATGATGGCCCCAATAGCCAGACCCCAACTCAGTATGATGAGCGCCTTATTTTATAAGAAGGCCCCCACAGACTTCCCCCTTACGCAGTATGATGGCCCCAATAGCCAGACCCCAACTCAGTATGATGAGTGCCTTATTCTATAAGAAGGCCCCCTCAGACTTCCCCCTTACGCAGTATGATGGCCCCAATAGCCAGACCCCTAACTCAGTATGATGAGCGCCTTATTCTATAAGAAGGCCCTCCTCAGACTTCCCCCTTATGCAGTATGATGGCCCCAATAGCCAGGCCCCAACTCAGTATGATGAGCGCCTTATTCTATAAGAAGGCCCCTTGAGACTTCCCCTGTACGCAGTATGATGGCCCCAATAGCCAGGCCCCAACTCAGTATGATGAGCGCCTTATTCTATAAGAAGGCCCCCACAGACTTCGCACTTACGCAGTATAATGGCCCCAATAGCAATACCCCCATTCAGTACGATGGCTCCCAATGTCATCCCTCCACTCAGTATGTTGGCCCATGAAGCCATCCCCCACTCAGTATAATGGCTCCCAATGCCATCCCGCCGCTCATTATGTTAGCCCATAATGCCAGATCCCACTCAGTATGATAGCACTCTAGGCTTGTTACGGTTGCTGCGAGCACTGGAGACTATGTCCAGATTTCTTGCTACTGCACATGTGCGAGCGCTGGAGACTAAGTCCAGATTTCTTGCTACTGCACATGTGCGAGCGCTGGAGACTAAGTCCAGATTTCTTGCTACTGCACATGTGCGAGCACTGGAGACTAAGTCCAGATTTCTTGCTACTGCACATGTGCGAGCGCCGGAGACTAAGTCCAATCTTGGAGCCATTGCACATGTGCGGGTGACATCATCGCTGACACGAGGTCACATGTCTCTGACACCTTCTATGCCGATTGGTCGCTGGTCATGTGCTTGTGACGTCTTGCTCGGTGATAGGCCAGCATGACGTCACTCCTGTCGTTCTGGCAGCGGATTGGCTCTGGTGTCCTCCATCTTGGATGAGGCACAGAGTCTATATAAGACCCTGACACACGCCGCATGGTGCTCAGTCCTCTTGGTTCATGCATATGAGTAGACGCTCTGTGCGCGTTCCTCTAGGCATTCCTCTGTCTATGCTAGGTGAGCGCTACCGGCAGGGTAGCGTTCTTATACCTTACAGCTTCGGCTGCTGTCCGTATCCTTACCTCTTAGGGGAGCGGACATAGGCAGGTGCCTGAGGCACATGGTCTGGCTGGGCCTTGTGATTCTACTCGTAGGTGGACGTTGCCGCTAGGGTAACGTTCCTTATACTGCGTCTGGCAGTTGTTCGTATCCTCGCACACTAGGGGAGCGAACAGAGGTAGGAGCTTTGTGCGGCTTACGCTGCTGTTCGTCTCTTTTGCACCACTAGAAGAGCGGACCTAGGCAGGTGCCATATCTAGTGGTTCGTGTCCTCGCACACTAGTGGAGCGAACGCAGGTAGGAGCTTTGTGCGGCTTATGCTGCTGTTCGTCTCTTTTGCACCACTAGAAGAGCGGACCTAGGTAGGTGCCATTTCGCACACATTGCCTTTGTCTCTGTGATTATTAACAGAGATCATTCCACACACCCTCCAAGTAAGGGAGGAATTGCTTTACTTACTTATTATATTTACTTACTTATTATATCCTTCTGTGAGTTAACAGAGGTATTGCACTCTGCCATAGTCTGCAGCAAAGTCTTTGCACGGTGGACCCTGACTGTCTGATACTCCTTTCGGTTATTATCAGACAGCTCCCCGTAACAAGGCTCTTACTCAGTATGATGGTTCCCACAGTTCCCACTCAGCATGATGACCCCCACAGCCCACCTCCCACAGTATGAGGGTCGTCACATCTACTGACAAGAGAACTCAATATTCCCCCGACCACACCCCATTCCCCATGTAGCGCTGGCCCGGTCTGTGCAGTCTGGGTATTGAGGCTCCACACTACAGGCGCGATGTAGTGATTAGAGATGAGCGAACCGGTCCCGGTTCGGCTCGAGGCCGGTTCGCCGAACGGGGGTCCCGTTCGAGTTCGGTTCGTCGAACGTTCGACAAACCGAACTCGAACGTATAGGCTATAATGGGAGGCAATCACAAACACATAAAAATGCATTATAAATGTACACAAACAGTTAATAAACATTGCCATAACACTTACCGGTCCTCGCGATCCCTTCTGCACTCTGTCTCCTGCCGCTATTCCATCCGATGATCGCTGAATCCTCCCGGTGACCTGCACTGCCAGCAGAGAAGCAGGACCTATTGTGACGTCAAAATAGCCATGTGACCAGTCACGTGGCTATTATCTCATTGGCTACAGACTGGTCACATGACTATGACACGTCATGTAGGACCTGCGAGTGCATCTCTCCGGTACACGGTGCACATATGTGTATCGCCGTGTACCGGCGACATGCTCTAGCACACGGTCGACTCCCCGTTCCGTTAGGGACCGGCTGACACAGCCGGTCATTAACGGAGATCACCGTTGCCATAGCAACGCAGTTAGCGGTGACGTCACCGCTAACCGCGGCTCCGGGAGCACCGTTGCTATGGTAACGCGTCTGTCAGCGTTACCGCTAGCAGCCAGCAGTGATCACTCACGGAGTGAAGGCTGCACGCTGCTTCCCGATTGTAGTGAGCATTGTAGTTAGGATGGAGGTTCCCCAGCCCCAAGTGATGCCCCTCACTACAATCGTCACTACTACTACACTAGAAAGAAAGAAGACAGAAGAGCAGGATCGTGGAGGGCTAACAGGGGTAGTAAAGATGGAGTCGCTAATGTGTCTGTGTATTTATTTCTATTAAAGTATTTTTTCTCTGTGTGGTGTCTTTTTTTAACCCTTTATTGGAGATTCTTAATGGCCGGGTCAAACGTGCCTGACATTAAGAATCTCTGGCTTAATACTGGCTGGTAAAACAAAGCCAGTATTAACTCATGATTACCCAACAAGCCACCCAGCTCCAGGGCTGTTGGAAGAGTTGGATACAGCGCCAGATGATGGCGCTTCTATGAGAGCGCCATTTTCTGGGACGGCTGCGGACTGAAATCCGCAGCAGAGGCGCCCACAAACCTCGGGCTAACCTGTGCTGCGGATTCCAATCCCCAGCTGCCTAGTTGTACCCGGCTGGACACAAAAATAGGGCGAAGCCCACGTCATTTGTTTTTTAATTATTTCATGAAATAAGTGAAATAATTAAAAAAAAACGGGCTTCCCTATATTTTTGGTTCCCAGCCGGGTACAAATAGGCAACTGGGGGTTGGAGGCAGCCCGTGGCTGCCAGCTGTACCTGGCTAGCATACAAAAATATGGCGAAGCCCACGTCATTTTTTTGGTGGGCAAAAAACTTCTGCATACAGTCCTGGATGGAGTATGCTGAGCCTTGTAGTTCTGCAGCTGCTGTCTGCTCTTCTCCATACAGACAGACAGCAGCTGCAGAACTACAAGGCTCAGCATACTCCATCCAGGACTGTATGCAGAAGTTTTTTGCCCCCTGAAAAAATTATGTGGCTTCGCCATATTTTTGTATGCTAGCCAGGTACAGCAGGCAGGTACGGCTGCCCCCAACCCCCAGTTGCCTATTTGTACCCGGCTGGGAACCAAAAATAAAGGGAAGCCCTTTTTTTATTATTTCATGAATTTCATGAAATAATTAGAAAACAAATGACGTAGGCTTTGCCCCATTTTTGTGTCCAGCCAGGTACAACTAGGCAGCTGGGATTGGAATCCGCACCACCGGTTGGCCTGAGCTTTCTGGGCCCCACTGCTGCGAATTGCAGTCTGCAGCCACCTCAGAAAATGGCATTTTCATAGAAGCGCCATCTTCTGGCGCTGTATCCAACTCTTCCAGCACCTGCCTGCTATACCTGGCTAGCATACAAAAATATGGCGAAGCTCACGTCCTTTTTTTGTAGCTTTTTGGCAAAAAAAAAAAAAATGCTTCCCTGGATTTTCCATTGCCAGTGAAGGTAACACCAAGCAGTGGGGGTTAGCAGCCAGTAGCTGCTTGGATTACCCTTAGCTAGCAATACAAAAAATGCAGTGGGAGCTAACATATATTTTTTTTAATTATTTATTTAAATAACTAAAAATAAAATGGGCTTCCCTGTATTTTGATTGCTGGACATCACAGTGCTGTAAAAATAAATCTTTAAAAAAATGACGTAGCGCTCCGCGGTATTTTTGATTCTCAGCGCAGATAAAGCAGACAGCTATGGGTTGCCACCCCCATCTGCCTGCCGTTACCTTGGTTGGCAATCAAAATACAGGGAAGCCCATTAATTTTTTCTATTTAAAAAATAGTTAAAAAAAAAAAATTACGTTGGGTCCCCCCATTTTTGATAGCCAGCTAGGGTAAAGCAGACGGCTGTAGCCTGAAAACCACAGCTGGCAGCTTTACCGTGGTTGGGGATCCAATGTGGAGGTCCCCTCAGGCTCTTTTTTATAATTATTTTATAAATATTAATAATTACACAATAAAAGTAGGGGACCCCCCAAATTGGATCACCAGCCAAGGTAAAGCGGACAGCTGTGGTCTGGTATTCTCAGGGTGGGAAGGTCCATAGTTATTGGGCCTTCACAGCCTAAAAATAGCAGGCCGCAGGCACCCCAGACGTGGCGCATCCACTAGATGCGCCAATCCTGGCGCTTCACCCCAGCTCATCCCGTGCCCTGGTGCAGTGGCAAACGGGGTAATAAATCGGGTTGATACTAGCTGTAAAGTCACCTGAGATCAAGCCCAGCAGTTTGTGATGTCATGGCGTCTATTAGATACCCAACATCATAAACTGTCAGTACTAACAAAAACAAAAAAAAATCGACAAAAGAAATTTATTTGAAAAAACAGTCCCCAAAACATTTCCTCTTTCACCAATTTATTGTAAGAAAAAAAATAAAGGGGTCCCACGACGACTCTGGACCGTCTAGAATATGGGGGGGAGACACTCAGGGAACGTATCCCCCATTTTCTAGGAGTGCGGACCCTTCATGTGAGGAGTGTGGGTGCAATGAATCTGCACTCACTCTCCCCGGGTCCACAGCAGCAGAGTCCATGTCGTAATGGTTGCTACCAAAGCTGCAATGCCCTGCTAATGAGGTAAGGGCATGCCTAATCAGGAGAACTACTGTAGAGGAAGCTCTGCTCACTGGTATATAGGTGCTCAGAGGTAATAATAGATAAAATTAGTGAGTAACCTCGGCACTCTATATCTCCCAGACTAAGTCAGTAAGTCACAACGGATAGTAATGCAAAATCACTCTTTATTGGTCCGTATTAAGAAAATTTTTTTTTCATAAGCATATATGTTTTTGTCCAAAACAAGTTACAAATGACGTTTCGGCCTGAGCCTTCGTCAGATTGGACTTATCTGCATGTAATCATGAAAAATGACAATAATCAGTATCACATAAGAGTGAGAGAACAATAACATAAACTCGAACAATGTAGAGGTACAATTGGGATGCAGCAAAAAAATTGCAACACAGCAAGAAATGAAACACATGATACAAATGTCATAATACAGTACAAGGACAATATAGTAATGACAAATATGGGGTCAGAGTAGACTTAGACAGCTCTGGTACGAAAGAGATGTCAATCATAAAGTAACATGTGCAGTAGGTGTAGAGCTACACTATGCATGGCAGAGCTAATGGGTAGACCGACCATAGAAAAAGTAGAGAAAAAGTGGAGAAAAAGTGGAGAATAAGTGGAACATAAGAGGAGAAAAAGTGGAGAAAAAGTGGAGAAAAAAGTGGAGAAAAAGTGGAGAAAAAGTGGAGAAAAAGTGGAGAAAAAGTGGAGATTAAGAGGAGAAAAAGTGGAGAAAAAAGTGGAGAAAAAGTGGAGAAAAAGTGGAGCATAAGTGGAGAAAAAGTGGAGAAAAAGTGGAGAAAAAGTGGAGCATAAGAGGAGAAAAAGTGGAGAAAAAAGTGGAGAAAAAGTGGAGAAAAAGTGGAGCATAAGAGGAGAAAAAGTGGAGAAAAAGTGGAGAAAAAGTGGAGCATAAGAGGAGAAAAAGTGGAGAAAAAGTGGAGAAAAAGTGGAGCATAAGAGGAGAAAAAGTGGAGATTAAGAGGAGAAAAAGTGGAGAAAAAGTGGAGCATAAGAGGAGAAAAAGTGGAGAAAAAGTGGAGAAAAAAGTGGAGAAAAAGTGGAGAAAAAGTGGAGAAAAAGTGGAGAAAAAGTGGAGATTAAGAGGAGAAAAAGTGGAGAAAAAGTGGAGAAAAAGTGGAGCATAAGAGGAGAAAAAGTGGAGAAAAAAGTGGAGAAAACGTGGAGAAAACGTGGAGAAAAAGTGGAGAAAAAGTGGAGCATAAGAGGAGAAAAAGTGGAGAAAAAGTGGAGAAAAAAGTGGAGAAAAAGTGGAGAAAAAGTGGAGAAAAAGTGGAGAAAAAGTGGAGAAAAAGAGGAGAAAAAGTGGAGAAAAAGTGGAGAAAAAGTGGAGCATAAGAGGAGAAAAAGTGGAGAAAAAAGTGGAGAAAATGTGGAGAAAAAGTGGAGAAAAAGTGGAGAAAAAGTGGAGAAAAAGTGGAGAAAAAGTGGAGCATAAGAGGAGAAAAAGTGGAGAAAAAAGTGGAGAAAACGTGGAGAAAAAGTGGAGAAAAAGTGGAGAAAAAGTGGAGCATAAGAAGAGAAAAAGTGGAGATTAAGAGGAGAAAAAGTGGAGAAAAAGTGGAGAAAAAGTGGAGAAAAAGTGGAGCATAAGAGGAGAAAAAGTGGAGAAAAAAGTGGAGAAAAAGTGGAGAAAGTGGAGAAAAAAATGGAGAAAAAGTGGAGAAAAAGTGGAGAAAAAGTGGAGAATAAGAGGAGAAAAAGTGGAGAAAAAGTGGAGAAAAAGTGGAGAATAAGAGGAGAAAAAGTGGAGAATAAGTGGAGAAAAAAATGGAGAAAAAGTGGAGAAAAAGTGGAGAAAACGTGGAGCATAAGAGGAGAAAAAGTGGAGAAAAAGTGGAGAAAAAGTGGAGCATAAGAGGAGAAAAAGTGGAGAAAAAAGTGGAGAAAAAGTGGAGAAAAAGTGGAGCATAAGAGGAGAAAAAGTGGAGAAAAAGTGGAGAAAAAGTGGAGAAAAAGTGGAGCATAAGAGGAGAAAAAGTGGAGAAAAAGTGGAGAAAAAGTGGAGAAAAAGTGGAGATTAAGAGGAGAAAAGTGGAGAAAAAGTGGAGAAAAAGTGGAGCATAAGAGGAGAAAAAGTGGAGAAAAAAGTGGAGAAAACGTGGAGAAAAAGTGGAGAAAAAGTGGAGAAAAAGTGGAGAAAAAGTGGAGAAAAAGTGGAGCATAAGAGGAGAAAAAGTGGAGAAAAAAGTGGAGAAAACGTGGAGAAAAAGTGGAGAAAAAGTGGAGAAAAAGTGGAGCATAAGAGGAGAAAAAGTGGAGATTAAGAGGAGAAAAAGTGGAGAAAAAGTGGAGAAAAAGTGGAGAAAAAGTGGAGCATAAGAGGAGAAAAAGTGGAGAAAAAAGTGGAGAAAAAGTGGAGAAAAAGTGGAGAAAAAGTGGAGATTAAGAGGAGAAAAAGTGGAGCATAAGAGGAGAAAAAGTGGAGAAAAAAGTGGAGAAAAAGTGGAGAAAGTGGAGAAAAAAATGGAGAAAAAGTGGAGAAAAAGTGGAGAAAAAGTGGAGAATAAGAGGAGAAAAAGTGGAGAAAAAGTGGAGAAAAAGTGGAGAATAAGAGGAGAAAAAGTGGAGAATAAGTGGAGAAAAAAATGGAGAAAAAGTGGAGAAAAAGTGGAGAGAAAGTGGAGAAAAAAATGGAGAAAAAGTGGAACACCCTTTGGTACCTTTCATGTGGCACTAAGGGGTGCTTAGCTTTGTATTTAGCCAAAAAAATGAAAAAAAAATGACATAGGGTTCCCCCTAGTTTTGTAGCCAGCTAGGGTAAAGCAGACGGCTGCAGCCTGCAGACCACAGCTGGCAACCTCACCTTGGCTGGTAATCCAAAACTGAGAGCACCCCACGCTGTTATTTTAAATTAAATAAATAATTAAAAAAAAAAACACGTAGGGGTCCCCCAAAATTGGATCACCAGCCAAGGTAAAGCAGACAGCTGGGGCCTGATATTCTCAGACTAGGGAGGTCCATGGTTATTGGAATCTCCCCAGCCTAAAAATAGCAGGCCGCAGCCGCCCCAGAAGTGGCGCATCCATTAGATGCGCCAATCCTGGTGCTTCGCCCCAGCTCATCCCGCGCCCTGGTGCGGTGGCAAACGGGGTAATATTTGGGGTTAATACCAGATGTGTAATGTCACCTGGCATCAAGCCCTGGGGTTGGTGAGGTCAGGCGTCTATCAGATACCCGACATCACCAACCCAGTCAGTAATAAAAAAAAAATACACGACAAACACATTTTTATTTGAAAAAACACTCCCCAAAACATTCCCTCTTTAACCAATTTATTAGATTGAAAAACAAATCCAGGTCTGGTGTAATCCAAGGGGTTGCCATGACGATGCACACTGTCCCAGTCAATGAAGAGCAGGATGTTCCCCATTGGCTGGGAGAGCAGTGCAGTGACCTGAGCTAACATCAATGGGTCAGCCCAGGTCACTGCAGGGCATGACAAGTGCTGCTGTCAGTGAGGTACATTACCTGCGCTGATCTCCAGCACACTGACAGCCCCTGTCACTGAGGTCAATGACCGGCGCCTTCACATCAAGTATCGCGAGAGGTCCGTGACGTCACCGCCAGTGTCAGTCTCGGGTCGGAAGCGATAGGTGATGTGACAAGCGGCGGCCATGGAGGACAGTGACAGTGCTGAGGTCGGGATGGCGGGACTTCATCACCGCAGGTAAGCCGAGCGAGCGAGCGAGCGAGCGGGCGGGCGGGCGGGCGGGGGGGGGGGGGTGGTGGATGTGTGTGTGTGTTTGTGTATGTGTATGTATGTGTACATGCCGCGGGCAGGAGGGGGTGGAGCGAGCTGAGCGGGAAAGTGTGGGCTTCCTGCACGTAACTAAGATAAACATCGGGTTACTAACCAAAGCGCTTTGCTTGGATACCCGATGTTTATCTTGGTTACCAGCTTGTGGCAGGCTGCCAGCGATGGCTCCTGCTCACTGTAGCTGTAAAAAGCCCTGCTTTTTGCTGCTAGAACCATTCTCGAACGTATCTAGAACTATCGAGCTTTTAGCAAAAAGCTCGAGTTCTAGTTCGATCTCGAACAGCCCAAAAATCACTCGAGCCTAGAACTGGAGAACCACGAACCACGAACCGCGCTCAACTCTAGTAGTGATGTCTACCGATGGGTACTGTCTGAGTGATGGAAGACGGATCCTTTGTCTTCCTGATCCTCCGTCTTGTTCATCCGTTTCTGCACCATGAGGATGCCGCAGAAATCGTGATGACGGACGGAGGGGAGTGCTCGGTACCGAGCAGTGCGGACCCCTCCTGGCACACGAGTCCTGTCTGAGGAATCTTTTTTTGATTAAATAAAGTTTCCAAATTCTTGGCAAATGATATTACTGATCTTCAAATATTTCATTAAGAAATGGATAAGTGAAGAATGTGACAGTTCCACATGGGAGATCAGAATGCTCGGAATGTGCCTCAGTCTCCAGCGGTGGCAGCGTCCTCTCACTGTCAATGGCTCTGAGCTTCTGCTCCTTTGTCATCACCCCATGAAGTAGGCTGCATGCCTGACATTCCTCCTCCATTCTTCACCTAATCTGCCCTTTCTTAGACCCCAAATTTGATTCAGTCTGCAAGACATCTTTGTCAGAAGAAATTGGAGCATTGAGAGTCCAGCAGAGATGGCACCAGCAGAATAGTGAGCGCAGCTCTGGAGTATAATACAGGATGTAACTCGGGATCAGTAATGTACAGTATGTACACAGTGACTGCACCAGAAGAATAGTGAGTGCAGCTCTGGAGTATAATACAGGAGGTAACTCAGGATCAGTACAGGATAAATAATGTAATGTATGCACACAGTGACTGCACCAGCAGAATAGTGAGTGCAGCTCTGGAGTATAATACAGGATGTAACTCAGGATCAGTACAGGATAAGTAATGTAATGTATGTACACAGTGACTGTGTGACGCCCTGGGCAAGCCAGGGGTCACAGGTCACAACACCACACGCACCCCACATTCCCTGCAGGAACACCAAAGTCAAAACACAAATCCTTGTTGCCTTCCTCCAGGGGCTGGTGTCCACACCAGCGGGTGGGCCAGGCAGTTGGCTCCGCCCACCGAGGAGTTCACAGCCCTGGAGGCGGGAAAACCAGGCAGTTTAGCTCAGGAAGAGCTGGAGTGAAGAGTCTAGAGTGAGAGTTGAAAGTGTGAGGAGTAGTGATGAGCGAGTACTAAAAAGCTCGGGTGCTCGAAGCTCGGGCCGAGCATCCCAAGATACTCGTGTACTCGGGCCGAGCAACGAGCCCAATGTTATCCTATGGGAGACCCGAGTATTTTTGTGAAATGACCCCCCGGCAGCATGGAGAAACCCTAAAAATGTCACAAAAGTCTCAGAAGAGTGCTCAAATGACATGGCAACAGCATGGGGAAGACCCCTTGAAGCATTTATCACTGAAAAGTCACAGCTGTGAACAATTTTGTCCGCGTTTTACGCCATTTTTACGGACTCACCAGAAAACCTTCCAAAATGACCCCAAAATGATTTTTCATGGCGGAAATGTTAAGGGCACATACCCAATAGTGAGATAGAGCTGGTGTATGTTACTTTTTGAGATTAATACATGAAAGATTTTACGTGAAAACATTGTGTGGCACTCCGATGTCCCTGAGAAGAGACGTACATGAAGGCCTCTTGAGTCTAATGTGCCCATTTTGAGGAAGTGAGTCTTTGTAGTATTTTCCTTTGCCAGGGCAGTCCAAAATTGTGAGGTTCACCAATGCCCCTGCATACAGACGTGCATGAGGGCCTGTAAACCTGAAGTGCCCATTGGAAGGAAGTGGGTCTATTGTAGTATAGCCCTTAGGCAGGGCAGCCAAAAATTGGGAGGCTCCACGTTGTCCCTGGGTAGAGACGTGCATGAGGGCCTTTAAACCTGAAGTGCCCATTGTAAGGAAGTGGGTCTATTTCAGTATAGCCCTTTGCCAGGGCAGCCAAAAATTGGGAGGCTCCACATTGTCCCTGGGTAGAGACGTGCATGAGGGCCTCAAAACATTAAGTGTCCATTTTAAGGAAGTGGGTGTATTATAGTATAGCCCTTAGGCAGGGCAGCCAAAAATTGGGAGGCTCCACGTTGTCCCTGGGTAGAGACGTGCATGAGGGCCTCAAAACATTAAGTGTCCATTTTAAGGAAGTGGGTGTATTATAGTATAGCTCTTAGGCAGGGCAGCCAAAAATTGGGAGGCTCCACGTTGTCCCTGGGTAGAGACGTGCATGAGGGCCTCAAAACATTAAGTGTCCATTTTAAGGAAGTGGGTGTATTATAGTATAGCCCTTAGGCAGGGCAGCCAAAAATTGGGAGGCTCCACGTTGTCCCTGGGTAGAGACGTGCATGAGGGCCTCAAAACATTAAGTGTCCATTTTAAGGAAGTGGGTGTATTATAGTATAGCCCTTAGGCAGGGCAGCCAAAAATTGGGAGGCTCCACGTTGTCCCTGGGTAGAGACGTGCATGAGGGCCTTTAAACCTGAAGTGCCCATTGTAAGGAAGTGGGTCTATTTCAGTATAGCCCTTTGCCAGGGCAGCCAAAAATTGGGAGGCTCTACATTGTCCCTGGGTAGAGACGTGCATGAGGGCCTCAAAACATTAAGTGTCCATTTTAAGGAAGTGGGTGTATTATAGTATAGCCCTTAGGCAGGGCAGCCAAAAATTGGGAGGCTCCACGTTGTCCCTGGGTAGAGACGTGCATGAGGGCCTCAAAACATTAAGTGTCTATTTTAAGGAAGTGGGTGTATTATAGTATAGCCCTTAGGCAGGGCAGCCAAAAATTGGGAGGCTCCACGTTGTCCCTGGGTAGAGACGTGCATGAGGGCCTTTAAACCTGAAGTGCCCATTGTAAGGAAGTGGGTCTATTTCAGTATAGCCCTTTGCCAGGGCAGCCAAAAATTGGGAGGCTCCACATTGTCCCTGGGTAGAGACGTGCATGAGGGCCTCAAAACATTAAGTGTCCATTTTAAGGAAGTGGGTGTATTATAGTATAGCCCTTAGGCAGGGCAGCCAAAAATTGGGAGGCTCCACGTTGTCCCTGGGTAGAGACGTGCATGAGGGCCTCAAAACATTAAGTGTCCATTTTAAGGAAGTGGGTGTATTATAGTATAGCCCTTAGGCAGGGCAGCCAAAAATTGGGAGGCTCCACGTTGTCCCTGGGTAGAGACGTGCATGAGGGCCTCAAAAAATTGTTCCCATTGCAAAGGAGCGGGTCTCCTGTCGTTGTAATGTCCATTCTGCAAAGAATGGGCGAAAAAATTTACCACTGGGGGTATACCTGAAACAAAGGCCTAAGTATTGCAATTTGTAACGGTCATCATCATGGTGGCGCATGAGGAGAAGGAGGAGGAGTCCAGCGATTATCCAAAGTCCAGAAGTGTGTACCCATGGGTGAGTGGAGGTACATGGCAAACTTTAAATTCCGCTCTCATTTGCTGGTGGTGTGGTGAAGTCTGGCCCAATCCAACCCTTGTTCATCTTGATCAGAGTCAGCCTGTCAGCATTTTCAGTTGACAGGCGGGTGCGTTTATCTGTAATGATTCCACCTGCGGCACTAAAAACACGCTCTGACAAAACGCTAGCAGCAGGGCAGGCCAGGACTTCCAAGGCGTAGAGAGCCAATTCATGCCACGTGTCCAGCTTGGATACCCAATAATTATAAGGCACAGAGGAATGTCGGAGTACTGTTGTTCGATCTGCAAGGTACTCCTTCAGCATCTGGGCAAACTTAGGATTTCTTGTGGCACTACCCCGCACCTCAGGGGCTGTGGTACGTGAGGGGCTGAGAAAACTGTCCCACATCTTAAAGACTGTTCCCCTACCTCTGGCGGATTGGACTTGTGCCTCTCTCGGCTGTACGCCTCGGTTGTCCACTGATTCATGACCTATGCCGCTAGCGTTTTGTGAGGGGAATGCTTTGCCTACTTCCGTGAGTATGGCCTTCCGAAACTGCTGCATTTTGGTTGACCTCTCCTCCACGGGAATAAGAGACAAAAAGTTCTCCTTGTAGCGTGGGTCTAACAGTGTTACCAACCAGTAATGATTGTCGGCCAAGATGTTCTTAACGCGAGGGTCACGAGACAGGCAGCTTACCATAAAGTCAGCCATGTGCGCCAGACTCTTAACAGCCAGGACTTCAGTAGCCTGACCAACAAGATGACTGAACATGCTGTCCTCCTCCTCCTCCTCCTCCTCCTCCTCATCTACCCTGTCCTCTGGCCAGCCACGCTGAACCGAGGATATGACTGGTGTGCATGTCATATCCTCAATTTGGCCGGAGAGTTGCTCCATGTCTTCATCCTCCTCCTCGTCATAGTCCTCCACTGCACGTTGTGATGAGACGAGGCTGGGCTGTGTGTTATCACCCACACCCACTACTGTTTCTTGCTGCAACTCATCGCGCTCCGCCTGCAATGCATCATGTTTGTTTTTCAGCAGAGACCGTTTTAGAAGGCAGAGTAGCGGTATGGTGACGCTAATAATGTCGTCATCACCACTCACCATCTTGGTGGAGTCCTCAAAGTTTTGGAGGATGGTACATAGGTCTGACATCCATCTCCACTCCTCAGGTGTTATGTGTGGAGTTTGACCCATTTCCCGACGGCTTAGGTGATGCAGGTACTCAACAACTGCCCTCTTCTGCTCACATATCCTGACCAACATGTGCAGAGTTGAATTCCAACGCGTGGGGACATCACACACCAGTCTGTGAGCCGGAAGATGCAAACGGCGCTGAAAGCCGGCAAGGCCGGCTGAAGCAGTAGGTGACTTTCGAAAATGTGCAGACAGGCGGCGAACTTTTACCAGTAGATCAGACAGCTCTGGGTATGACTTTATAAACCGCTGAACCACGAGGTTGAGCACATGGGCCACGCATGGAACATGTGTCAGCTGGCCTCGCCTCAAAGCCGCCACCAGGTTCCGGTCATTGTCACACACGACCTTTCCTGGCTTTAGGTTCAGAGGTGTGAGCCAGTGATCTGCCTGCTGTTTCAGAGCTGTCCACAGCTCTTCTGCATTGTGGGGTTTGTCACCTATGCAGATTAGCTTCAGCACAGCCTGTTGCCGCTTCGCCGAGGCAGTGCTGCAGTGCTTCCAGCTTGTGACTGGTGTGGAGGGCACAGTGGATGAGGATGCGCAGGAGGAGGAGGAGGCTGAAGAGCATGACATTCCGGAGCTGTAGAGTGTGGGTGAAACACTGACTGAGGTAGGGCCTGCAAACCTTGGTGTGGGAAGGACGTGTTCCGTCCCTCGCTCAGACTGGGTCCCAGCTTCCACAATATTAACCCAGTGTGCCGTCAACGAGATGTAGCGGCCTTGCCCACAAGCACTTGTCCACGTGTCTGTGGTTAGGTGGACCTTGGGTGAAACAGCGTTGTTCGGGGCACGTGTGATGTTTTGTGACACGTGGTTATGCAACGCGGGGACGGCACACCGGGAGAAATAGTGGCGGCTGGGGACCGAGTAACGTGGGACAGCTGCCGCCATCAGGTCACGGAATGCTTCAGTCTCCACCAGCCTAAAAGGCAACATTTCCAGCGCAAGCAGTCGCGAAATGTTAGCATTTAGAACTGTGGCATGTGGGGTGTTGGCAGTGTATTTGCGCCTGCGTTCAAAGGTTTGCTGAATGGATAACTGAACGCTGCGCTGGGACAAGGACGTGCTTGATGATGGTGTTCTTTCTGCGTAGGCAACTGCAGGTGCAGGAGTGGAGGAGGCTTGTTCGCAGGCAGCATGGACAGAGGATTGGCTCGCATGCACAACCAGCGAAGACGTAGCAGTGACATCAGCAAGCACTGCTCCTCGACTCTGTTGTACTTCCCACAAAGTCGGGTGCTTGGCTGACATGTGCCTGATCATGCTGGTGGTGGTCAGGCTGCTAGTTTTGGTACCCCTGCTGATGCTGGCACGGCAGGTGTTGCAAATGGCCTTTTTTGAATCATCTGAATCCAACTTAAAAAACTGCCAGACTCGGGAAGACCTAACATTTGTACAGGCACCTTGTGTCGTCGTGTTGTTCCGGGGAACGGTTGCCTGACTTCTGCCTGGGGCCACCACCCTGCTTCTTACTGCCTGTTGTGATGCTACGCCTCCCTCCCCCTGTGCACTGCTGTCCTCGCTCTGCATATCCTCCTGCCAGGTTGGGTCAGTTACTGGATCATCCACCACGTCGTCTTCCTCTTCCGCACCCTGCTCCTCCTCCTGACTTGCTGACAATTGTGTCTCATCATCGTCCACCACTTGTTGAGACACGTTGCCAACTTCGTGAGAACGTGGCTGCTCAAATATTTGGCCATCTGTACAGACGATCTCCTCATGACCCACTTCAATATGAGCTGGCGAGAGGCCAGAATGTGTGAATAGAAACGTGAACAGCTCTTCCGAGTGTCCAAGTGTGGGATCATTAATGTCCGAGGAGGACGTGTACTCAGCCTGGTGGTAGGAAGGAGGATCAGGTTCAGAAATGTGCGGTGCAGTATCACGGCTACTGACACTTGACCGTGTGGAAGACAGAGTGTTTGTGGTGGTGCCAATCTGACTGGAAGCATTATCTGCTATCCAACTAACAACCTGTTGACACTGGTCTTGGTTCAAGAGCGGTGTACTGCTGCGGTCCCCAAGAATTTGGGACAGGACGTGCGAGCGACTAGATGTGGCCCTTTGTTGTGGTGAAATTAGAGCTTGCCCACGACCTCGGCCTCTGCCTGCACCACCATCACGTCCACTTCCTTGTTCCTTGCCAATGCCCTTGCGCATTTTGCAATGCTGTGCACTGAGTGCTGACGTGTATATTCACTACTTGTGCGTTATATCAAAGTGTGTGGAAATTGCACACAAGTGCACCTGTACGCTGCCACCAACAGGCACACACGTGCGGTTTTAAAAACCAAGCACGGACGCAATAATAACCTAACAGGTTTTTTTGGGGAGCGACAATTACAGACAAGTCAGACACTATCTGGACTGTTTTACACTGTGTACACCAGCCCCAGATATGATGAAGGCTGGTATACGGTCACCACTACCCTGCCTGCCTGCCTGCCTGTATACTGGTACAATAGTCCTGACAAGGACTCTTTTGGTCACTAGCCTGTATTCAGACCTGGCTATACCCTGCCTGTATATAGCAACAGTAGTCCTGAGAAGGACTCTGCTACTGTACTCCGACCTGGCTATACCCTGCCTGCCTGTATACAACTAGAATAGTCCTGAGAAGGACTTTTGGTCACACTGTTTGCAGCCCTGCAACTGAAAAAGCTATAAAGGGCCGCAAAGCTTTCCCTGAATCAGCGACACTCTCCCTGCACTCACTGTCTGGATAGCTGTGAGCAGAGCACAGCGCGCCGGCCGATATAAAGGCTCGGTCACGCTGTGCAGGCCGGCCAATCACTGCAATTCCACAACTAACAGGGCTGTGGCATTGCAGTGGTCTGCCAGCCAATCCCTGCATGAGAGCTGGCTCTCAAAAGAGCGCCAACATGCAGAAATGAAGACCACGAGTACAGCACGAGTATCGCGAGATTACTCGGTCCCCGCCGAGCAGCCCGAGTACAGCGATACTCGTGCGAGTACCGAGCAGTGACAAGCATGCTCGCTCATCACTAGTGAGGAGTAAACAGTGAAGGAGAAGGAGGAAAGTGAGAGAAGTGACAGAGAAAAGTGACAGCAAGAAGCCTGAAGTTAGTCCGGGTGTGTGCCCCGGACTGAGACAGCAAGGTTGGCAGACGGCGGTGACCGTCTGCAGGAGAAATTGCTCGGAGGTTGCCGAAAGGACCGTGGGCGGGTGGTGACCCGGCGGTACCGGAGCGGTATACAAAGAACAGTCTGCACCAGGGCAGGGGCCTTTCGGATCCCGGCAAGGCTAGGAGCCGCCATAATTTGCCAAATCCGTCAGTGAAGGGGACCACTGGGTCTCCCAACAACCAAGTCCCGATTGAAGGCAACAGTCCGACCGTTAAGGGGAGACACCGCCACCGCCAAGGCACCAGTTTCCCAGGGCCAGCGCCTGCGGGCAAGAGAGGGGCTCCTCTGGCTCATATCCAGGTCGGGGAGCAGGTTACCGGTGGGAATCCATCGCTACCAAAAGACTACACATAGGTGCAGGGAAGAGACCGTCACCGCTAACTGCAGGGAACATCAGCACCGTAGCCGTCCGAGGGACCCGTCCAACCAGCCGTTTGTTTACCGAGAACTTTGTCATCATCCTTTGGCTGAGTGAGTACCTCCGTGCCGTGCGGCACAGCGCTGCCCCTGCGCCCCTACACCTCCACAGGACCCATAACCCGCCTGTCGACCATTCCAACCCCATCACTGGGCCCCGGGACCACCAATCCCCTACCCACGGAGGGGCAAATCAACAACTGGCTGCTCCATACCACAACTCCCGGGATCCCCAGCCAGAGCAGCGGTGGTGTCCATGACTCGCCCACCCCAGGGCTATGGGACACCTGGTGCCAGGCCGGACTAGTCCGGTGGTAGTCAGTGGTGGCTGGGCCCGGCTCCGTGGCCCTGGTGGGTGTCAGTAAAATATGTGGCTTGCTTGTTAATGGTTGTGTTCGTGACGCCACCTGTGGTATGCGGCTAATAAGCCGCCGCTGCTGTGTGAGGCCTCCGGGATGATGTAATGGCAGCAATGGTGGTACTGCTCCCCACAGGTGGAGCAATGCCCAGGGCACAGTTAGTGCTTGTGAATGTCTATGCAGCGGAATAACAGAGACCACTCCAAGGGTGCAGTTCAAGTTCTTTACTCACAGTTCTTGTCACAGCTGTAGGGACCCTTGGAGTGCTAGGACCACTGTCAGGGACCTCCGCCGTTTCTGGGTGATTCGGAGAGTGAAAGCCGGTGCCCTTCTCTTAGTGTCTCTTTCTTCTGCTGTCTTCCTTAGCCTTGCCTTTGTTAGGATGGACCTGGCTTGGCCTCCACTACAGCCTCCAGGCTGGGGGGTCACCTGTCGGCTGATTACCCCTTTTCTGGAAGTCTGCTATGGGTTCTGGCCCTGGGAGCTTACAACGTCCCTGGGCCTCGGTTTTTACTGTTTGGAGATGATTTTGCACTCCTCCAGTCTCTAGGGACCGTCCCCTGTCGCAGCTTAATCCCTCCACCGATGTTACTGTGGAACAGGCCACCGCAGCCTACAACTACCCGTGGCACTTCTAGGGCCCTCTCCTTTTTACCTCTAGGCCTGCTCGTGATACTTCCAGGACTACCCGCGGCCCTGCGACTCCTTCTGTCTCTTACGTGGTGTCACCTGGACCTCTGGGTCCCAGGATCTTCACCAGGAAGCGTCTCCTTCTGTTTCTCTGCTCCTGACTGTCTTGGAGCTCTTTTTCCTTCTTTCTTTCTTTCTTTCTTTTCTCCTCCTTGCCTGCCTCCAGCAGACCTCCTCCTCCCTCCTTTCTCTCGTTCTTCTGCTCCAAGTACATGCTCACTCTCTCTCTCCCTGAGGTAGACTGACTAAACTTGACATTCCTCTCTGTGTCTGCTCTCAGATGGCTCCTCCCACCCCCCAGTTGCTAAGCTACCACCCTATGGGAGCAGGGATGGGTCTTACGGCCCCTCTCAGCATGCAGCATGGGAGGATTGCCTGCCACTTTCCCTGGTCCCAGTATGTACCTAACAATGGGTGTAGTGTGGATTTACCAGGGGACCGGAGTTCACTCTCTTCCTCTCCCAGAATGGGGCATCACACCGCTGGATGGGGTGCAATGACCTGTGGCGACGGAAGCCTCAGGGGCGCCACACTCCCCCACAGCAAATCCCAGCACGTCCTCTGGCTGAAAAACAACAAAAACATGTGGAAGAACTGCAAAACACTTTTGGTATGCAAAACATAAAACAAGAAAACATTTCTTCCCTTTATGGTAGGCACAATTACTTTAACGTTGCAACTTCTTATAAAGAAACTATGTGTGCACTTTCAGTTCATTGCACAGTTTGGGCACTTCCCCCATAATTCTGGTAGGGGGCACAACGGGTGCAACTATATACATCTTCGGCTACAACAAGTCCAGTAGCCCGGCAGTTCGTTTCTTTCAATCAACAAAACGACACAATCAACCAGCCATTCAGTCCAATGGCCTGGTTACATAAGACACATACACATTCACCGGGGCCCACATTCCAGTTCAGTGGCCCGGTAACACATAAACATGGGGGGTGACGTCTTCAAAAAGCATGAGGGGCAGTACATCAGGAAAGGGTGTCATCTTCGAAAAGAATGAGGGGCAGAACACAAGGGACATCTTCAAAAAGAATGAGGGGCAGACAGCGGCTATATACAGTTCAGCATCTCTTCATCTTCACTCACGAGGGTAGATGCGGGGGTCCCACTCCGGCATTGCTCCTGGCAGCAGGTACGCCGACGATATCATCGTCTGGGTCCCCTGGGCGCTGGTCCCTGACCTTCTGCGCTGCTCTGCAGCCTGGATTGGAGTGGGGCTACTTGCAGGTGTTGCACGGCGCTGCTGCAGAGGGCTGCTTGTCTGCAGGGGGCTGTTGCTGTGGTCTCTAGGGCCCTTCTTTGACCGGGCTCCCTGCATCACATACGCCATGGAGATCCTGGTCTGCGTCTCCTGAGTGGCTGTCGCAGGATCTCTGCTCAGTTCTGTGGCCCGGGTCTGCCTTGAGGCGGCGCTGCTGCTAGGGGAGATGCTGCGCTCTTGCACCGTGCGGCGCCACTCTGGCTCTTCTGGGGCCGCTTCTTCCCGCAGGATATGTACATGCAGCGCGTACCATCCACGGTCCCCTATCAGCCGGGTATACTCCATCACATCACCCGGTTTGGCATCGCGCCCTGGGTGGCCTCTGGGCAGGTGCTCCTCGATGTCTCTCCGGGCCACAAACTCGTCCTTGCCCAGACCGGGCTCCCGGATGAAGCCCCAGCCGCCTTTCTGCCGGAAATCAACCACGGTGCCCCGTCTTACTGGGCACTCGGATCCCTTCAGGGCCTTCCTGACCTCTTCTTTGGAGGCCAGATTAGCGACTTCCCAGGCCCTCCGTTTCTCCTCTCGGAGTTCCCGCTCCCTTTGGTACTCTACCACCAGCCTCCGGCATGTCAGTTCGTTGGCCAGGGGAGTTTCCTTGGGGAGCAGCGGCCGCTGCAGTCCCCTGCTCTCAATGGGCGCTGCGTCCCAATTCACTCCCGGGGATGCCATTCCCAGGAGGCTCACAGGGGGACTCGGCAGGGGGCCCGCTAGTTGTTCAGGGTTCCCCCCACCCCAGGCTCCGTCTGCGGGGGTCTCAGGCAGGCCTCCAGTGTCCCACCGGGCATCCGCGGGGTGGGCCGGGAAGGCCAGGGGGTCAGTGAAGGGGCTAAGCGGGGGCGCGTGGCGGGGCCCTGGGTCCGGACTGGACGGGGTTTCTGGTTGCTCACCCTGCTTCTGCTCCGCGGCATCCATCCACCGCTCCAGGTCCTCTGGCACCCTCGGCGTTTCTTTCTGCCGGTCCGCCTCCCCTTCCACACTACTCAGCCTCCAGGCCAGGACTCGCACTTCCTCTCTCAGCAGGTCCAGCTCGGGATCCACTCTTCCGGTCCCTGGTGCACCTTGCTGCAGCTCCTCCGCCATGCCTCCGACCTGGGGAATGCTGCCTGGAACACTGCTCGGGTGCTCGACCACGCCGCTCGGCTGCTCCCTTTCCCTTCTCGGAGGCGGGGCCGGAGGCTGTACTAGCATCTGGCGCCAGACTGGCGCCCAGCCCATCACGACCGGCATCACTCCGTTTGCGATAAGGTACATTTTCTTTATTTGCTGGTCTGGCATTTAGACTCTCTCTGCCAGCCGGCCAGCTTATCTTGTCGCCATTTCTTCTTCTTCTTCCGCCTTCTCTGGCGGGCACCGCTTCGCGCTCTTTTGTTGGACAAGGGGGCGGGGCTTCTCTTCGCGCCCTTTCTTCTTTCACGCCCCCCTTCTTCCCGCTCTCAGCAGCGCTAATGGCGGCGGTTTCTCGCTGTAATACACAGTCTTTTAAGCGCAATTCTTCAGGCGCACAGTACCCGGTGGGACCGGGCACGAAATCCTGTTCGTGACACCAAAAGTTGACTCGCCCACCCCAGGGCTATGGGACACCCGGTGCCGGGCCGGACTAGTCCGGTGGTAGTCAGTGGTGGCTGGGCCCGGCTCCGTGGCCCTGGTGGGTGTCAGTAAAATATGTGGCTTGCTTGTTAATGGTTGTGTTCGTGATGCCACCTGTGGTATGCGGCTAATAAGCCGCCGCTGCTGTGTGAGGCCTCCGGGATGATGTTACTGCAGCAATGGTGGTACTGCTCCCCACAGGTGGAGCAATGCCCGGGGCACAGTTAGTGCTTGTGAATGTCTATGCAGCGGAATAACAGAGACCACTCCAAGGGTGCAGTTCAAGTTCTTTACTCACAGTTCTTGTCACAGCTGTAGGGACCCTTGGAGTGCTAGGACCACTGTCAGGGACCTCCGCCGTTTCTGGGTGATTCGGAGAGTGAAAGCCGGTGCCCTTCTCTTAGTGTCTCTTTCTTCTGCTGTCTTCCTTAGCCTTGCCTTTGTTAGGATGGACCTGGCTTGGCCTCCACTACAGCCTCCAGGCTGGGGGGTCACCTGTCGGCTGATTACCCCTTTTCTGGAAGTCTGCTATGGGTTCTGGCCCTGGGAGCTTACAACGTCCCTGGGCCTCGGTTTTTACTGTTTGGAGATGATTTTGCACTCCTCCAGTCTCTAGGGACCGTCCCCTGTCGCAGCTTAATCCCTCCACCGATGTTACTGTGGAACAGGCCACCGCAGCCTACAACTACCCGTGGCACTTCTAGGGCCCTCTCCTTGGTACCTCTAGGCCTGCTCGTGATACTTCCAGGACTACCCGCGGCCCTGCGACTCCTTCTGTCTCTTACGTGGTGTCACCTGGACCTCTGGGTCCCAGGATCTTCACCAGGAAGCGTCTCCTTCTGTTTCTCTGCTCCTGACTGTCTTGGAGCTCTTTTTCCTTCTTTCTTTCTTTTCTCCTCCTTGCCTGCCTCCAGCAGGCCTCCTCCTCCCTCCTTTCTCTTGTTCTTCTCCTCCAACTACATGTTCACTCTCTCACTCCCTGAGGTAGACTGACTAAACTTGACCTTCCTCTCTGTGTCTGCTCTCAGATGGCTCCTCCCACCCCCCAGTTGCTAAGCTGTAACCTATGGGAGCAGGGATGGGTCTTAGGGCCCCTCTCAGCATGCAGCATGGGAGGGTTGCCTGCCACTTTCCCTGGTCCCAGTATGTACCTAACAATGGGTGTAGTGTGGATTTACCAGGGGACCGGAGTTCACTCTATTCCTCTCCCAGAATGGGGCATCACACCGCTGGATGGGGTGCAATGACCTGTGGCGACGGAAGCCTCAGGGGTGCCACATCCACATAATCACCACAACCGTGGGTGGCGTCACGGACAATAAACTATCCCAAAAACCAAACCCCTTTCACTCACGGGCGAGGAGCGCCGCTAGAGTCCCCGGGATCCGGCCCATCGCTCGAGCCACCGAGCAGCAGCAGGCCGCAGCAGCAGCGGCAGCCGGACCCGAGCAGTGGGAGAGCGCAGTGTCCCCTCCTCCGCCCGCGACAACTGCACCAGCAGAATAGTGAGTGCAGCTCTGGAGTATACTACAAGATGTAACTCAGGATCAGTAATGTAATGTACGTACATAATGACTGCACCAGCAGACTAGTGAGTGCAGCTCTGGAGTGTAATACAGGATGTAACTCAGGATCAGTACAGGATCAGTAATGTAATGTATGTATACAGTAACTGCACCAGCAGAATAGTGAGTGCAGCTCTGGAGTATAATACAGGATGTAACTCAGGATCAATACAGGATAAGTAATGTAATGAATGTACACAGTGACTGCACCAACAGAATAGTGAGTGCAGCTCTGGGGTATAATACAGGAGGTAATTCAGGATCAGTACAGGATCAGTAATGTAATGTATGTACACAGTGACTGCACCAGCAGAATAGTGAGTGCAGCTCTGGAGTATATTTACAGGATGTAACTCAGGATCAGTACAGGATCAGTAATGTAATGTATATATACAGTGAATGCACCAGCAGAATAGTGAGTGCAGCTCTGGGGTATAATATAGATGTAACAGTGACTGAAGCAGTTTAATAGTGAACGCAACAGGCGTGTACATACTATACAAGTAATAATGGCCAAGGACAAATAAAATTTGACATTTTACATAATCAGTATTTTTACACAATGAGAGAAGTTTGTGAACAAGTCTCGGGCAATGTTTTAGAACACTGGGAGCGCGTCCATTCCTGATGACCTTGCTCTGGTAGCACAATGTTCAGTTCTCTGTAACTTCACAAAAGTTGTACTCAGACAGGGGAGTGGGAAGAAAATGTCTCTGAAAGAATTGCGAAGTCACAAAATGCCAGAAGTCACATGTGCTCATTCTGTCTTAGGCAGCAGCTGAGAAGGAACCATTGTCTTGTACTATTGTGGATGACGGCAGACATTGAATTGCAGTTCTGTAAAAATAAGAAAGAAGCGAAACATTGCGTCTTGGCGAAAAGCCCATAAAATACAACTTTATTGTTGAAAATAGTTATTTTGTGCAGAACTTTGTAAAAATAAAGGAACTAAAAGATGTGAATGCACAAAGCCAAAATCTTGACAAGATAGATCCCTTTTAAAAAAGTTTGTGAAAGGTCTCATGTGCGTGGTGGCAAATGTTCTGCCATAAGGTGACATGACGTCCGACGTCGCCTTCAAACCCTACACATTTCCAGATGTGAAGGAAAGGAGTCATGGTGTAAAAAAGTAAGAGGAAAGAAAAAACATCCGAGGCCTCAATAGTAGGCAAGACTACTCTAAATTGATTCTCCAGTGGACTTCACCAAACAGCACCTTATATCCCAGCTTCTAGGTTCCTGTGAGTGTTATATTTCGGTAATATTTAGGAAAGAAAAGTGTTTTCTGAAATAGAGCCTAACGAACTTGAAAATCAGGGAAGATGCCAAGGACGGCTGGTCTTCAAGGGGATGTCCATAGTGATGAGCGAGCGTGATCGGCACTGCTTGGTACTCGATCGAGAATGGGGGTGCTCCGGCACACTCGTTACTCAGCCAAATATCGCGGGTATTCGAACACCATGTTGGAGGAACTGTCCCACATGTTTCACGTTTTTTTCAACCACTAAACATACTGGATTGCCTGCCAATCACATGTTGGCTACTGGCATTACTGTGATTGGCGGCCCCAACACATCATCAGGTCTCATGTGAGACCCAGGGATGCAATGCTCGGCACATTGTCGTCTTGAAGCGGTTCAATGAGAGTTGATGTAGGAGGAAGAGCTTAGATTATTTTTTTTTTAATTATTTATTATTATAAATGGCGCTATATTAATAAATAATAATAATAATTAGTAGCAGCCAAATGTGCTTGCTTCTGTTGGTCCATGATACCTCTATTCTTCCTCCTTCTAAGTGACTGAAGTGAGCTGCGCTATCAGCGGTGACGTTACTCAGGTGTTTCCAGACACAGCTGAAGTCCTCCCCCTGTGACAGCAAATCACCCGAGTGACAGAAGTGAGCAGCGCAATCAGCGCGACATCACTCAGGTTAGTCGCAGCCACACTGTGTCAGAATGAACTCGGGTGAACCCGTGACGTCACTGCCGCGACACCCGCGGTAGTGCGGGGTACACAGCTGTGACGTCTTGGTTCACCTGAGTTCATTCTGACACCCTGTGACTGCGACTAAGGCCAGTGTCACACTTGCTATGGACTCTCATGAGTCTCTCATTGCTTCACTCAGCACGGCCGCTCACTCTCCTGACAAAAGCGGGTCGGCTGCATGTATTTCTTTGCAGCTGCACGCTCGTGTCTGGAGAGCGTAAGGTTGTGTCGGATAATGCGATGTGAGACTTGTGAGAGTCCCTCGCAAGTGTCCTAGTTGCAGCCACAGGGTATCAGAATGAACTCGGGTGAACCCCTGACGTCACAGTTGCATGCCCCGCACTACCGCGAATGTCGCGGCAGTGACGTCACAGGTTCACCTGAGTTCATCCAAACACCCAGTGGCTGCGAGTAACCTGAGTGATGTCGCGCTGATTGCGTGGCTCACTTCTGTCACTCGGGTGATTTGCTTGCACTGCGGGAGGACTCCAGCTGTGTCTGTAAATCCCCTGAGTGACGTCACCGCTGATGGCGCTAGTCACTTCAGTTGCAGCGTGAACCTCACAGCCGGCCATTATGTTGTATGGCTGCTGCTGTGAGCGTTACAGGTAGCAGTGCTGGAAGTGTGCCGCCCCCGTGTCAGCAGCCGGACTGCTCTCATCTGGATCCGCAATGGCTCTATGGGTCTCCGGACCCGGGGGTCGTGCGGCCACTCAAATGAAGAGGGGTATTTACAGGGGATTGTATTAGAGTTTGTGATGCCACCCGTGGTATGTGGTAATTTGGAGTACCACCATTGCAGTTAGGAGTTACCGGGGGTGATGGAATGGGGCAGCCAGGTGTTGTGACCTTCCACGGGTAGGGGGAATACCCCGGGACTCGGTGATTGTGTGAGGGGAGTGCCGTTGGGTGTGAGGGGGTCACTTGTGTACTCACTCAGCCCATTAAGATGACACCGACAACTGGATAAACCAAAGTTCTGGATACCGCTGCCACTGAGGGGAGCTTAGTTCGGGTTCCGTCCCCAATGATTCTGCCTGGTGATCCGTGACCTTCCTCCTGGCACTAAGTTTACTTCTCTGCTGGTCCCGATAGTATGGAACTTGCCGGGTCCCGCTCCCTAGTATGGCTAAGTGTAGGAGCTTGCTCTCAGGGTTCATGCTTGGGATTTTCTGGACCGTTTGAGTGGAAAGTCCTATCCCCCTCGTTGCGCTAGTACCCCGATTTTGGAGCGGGTGGAGAGCGGATCTTGAAGGCTCTGTTCTCGTCAGGTAAATTGTCAGGTTGCCTGAAGCTACTCCCTGACCTAGGGTCTACATACCCTGTCGTGCCCTGGTCCCAGCCTGGTGATGGTGCAAGGCCGCTGGCTGTCCTCCTCGACAGATCCGTACCCCTTGCCACAATCCCCTGCTATCGGGGGTCCACTTCTCTAGGCCCAGACCACCGTCTGCCACCTAGATAGCTTCCTAGGAGCCCTGCTCCTAACCTCCTCTCTCCTTCATTTCCAACACACAACTCCCTACTCCTGACACTCCTGACCTCCCCTTTCCAACCCCCCAGGTGGGCGACCCTATTCTACTCAGGCCGTCCACTGGTGTGTCTGGTGGATGTGGTGCAGAGTGTACCTAGGATTTGATTAGCTAATGTAGCCAACAGCATATAGTTGGGGACAAATAACCAACCGTGGATACTGCACGGGAGAGCAGATTGTGCAACACCCTGTGATGACCTGATAGTTCAGGGGCATCACAGAAGCGTCATGGGACCTCGTGTGGATTACTTTGGACCTGTAATGGTGTTTGAAGGGTTAATAAAGTGGTGAAAGAGGGGGCTTTTTGTCTCTTATTTCAAATAAAGGATTTTTGGGGTGTTTGTGTTTATTTACTTCCACTTACAGAATACTGATGTGAGGATGTCTCCTAGACATTTGCCATCACTAATCTAGGATTAGCAGCTATGGACTGCTATTAACCCCTTTTTATCCCAATTTCCACCGCATGAGGGCAACGGGAAATGCCTGGTCCAGCTCCAGAATTGGCGCACCTAATGGATGCGTCACTTCTGGCACGGCTGCGGGCTGCTATTGTTAAGCTGGAAAGGGCCAAATAACCATGGCCCTTCCCACCCTAATAATATCAGCCCCCAGTTGTCTGCTGCACCTTGGCTGTTATTAGAAAAATGGGGGGACCCCATGACTTTTTTTACCAAATTTTTTAAAAAAAAACAGCTGGCCAAGCTACCTATCCCTGTATCTATCGAGCTATTCTGTTATTTCTTTCTATCTATTCTGTTCTTTCTAATTATCTATTCTCTATGTTCTTTCTTTCTATATTCTATAGGTTCTTTCCTTCTATCTATTCTATATGTTTCTTCTATCTAGGCTTTCAATTTTTCTATCTATTCTAGCTATGTTTCAATTATCCTATCCTATCATATTTTGTTTCTATTTAAAAAATGCATTGACAAAAACGCAGCAAAAACGCACTGAAACGCAGTAAAAGCATGCATTTTTCCAGCCAGAGGGTACGTTTTTGGCTGGAGAAAGAAAACTGCAGTTTGCGCATATAACCTTCATGTCCAATGTACAGGCACTACAATGTACTGGGCATGACAAGGACTTATTTGCTATTTTTTATTCTGCAACATTCACTGCGTTTGACACCATGGGTGTTTTCCAGAGGCTAAATCATCACTACACCTATAGATGAATTCCCAGAGGTGTAATTTACAAAATTTGGTCACTTGAGGGGGATTTCTTCAGTTCTGGCAATTAGTGGCTCTGCAAATGGAATCTGCAAACTATTCAAGGAAAATCTGTGTTCCAAAAATCAAATGATAATAATGCGGTCCTTCCCTCCCAAACCCTGCAGTGCAGCCAAACAGTACTGTACAGTCACATGTGGGGTATTGCCAGATAATTCTGTAACATAATGGGGCCATTTTTACCTATATTACTTGTGAAAATTGGAAATCTGGGGTTAAAACATTTTAGTGGTAAAAATGTAATTATTTCTTTTCCACCGCCCAATAGTATAAGATTTTGTAACACACCTGTAGTCTCAATATGCTCACTGCACCCCTGGATGAATTTATTGAGGATTGTAGTTTATAAAATGGGGTCACTTGTGGAGGGATTCTGATGTTCTGATACCTCAGGGGCTCTGCCAGTGTAACATGGTACCCGCAAACCATTCCAACTAAATCTGCACTCCAATATGATGTTCCTTCCCTTCTTTGTACTGTGCCTCAAAAGTAGTTTTCAACAACATAATTGGTTGCAAAACAAACTGTATGGTCCATTATCTAATTTAGGGTTAAAGCAACATTTTTGTGGTAAAAATGTATTTTTTCATTTTAATGGCTCATTGTTATAAAATTCTGTGAAGCACATGCAGGTTCAAGGTGCTCACCAAATATCTTGAGAAGTTCCTTGAGGGGTCTAGTTTTCAAAATGAGGTCACTCTGGGGGGTTTCCATTATTTAGGCACATCAGAGGCTCTCCAAACGCGACATGGCGTAAGCTAACAAAGCCAATTTTGAGTTAAAAAATTCAAATGGCGCTCCTTCACTTCTGAGCCCTGCCGTGCGCCCAAACAATAGATTTCCACCACATATGAGGTATTGTCATACTCAGTATAAATTTCACATCAAACTGAATGAGGCATTTTCTCATGTTAGCCTGGTGAAAATGAGATATTTGGGGTTTAAACAACATTTTTGTGGTAAAAATATATTTTTTCATTTCATGATTCAACGTTATAAATTTCTATGAAACACCTGGGTGTTCAAAGGTGCTCACCAAACATGTAGATAATTTCTTTAAAGGGTCTAGTTTCCAAAATGAGATTATTTATGGGCGTTTCCACTGGTTAGGTACATCAGGGGCTCTCCAAACGTGACATGGCATCCGCTATCAATTGCAGACAATTTTGCACTCTAAAATTCAAATGGCGCTCCTTCCCTTCCAAGCCCTGCTGTGTGCTTAAACAGTAGATTTCCACCACATATCAGATATCCGTGTACTCAGGATAATTTGCACAACAAATTTTATGATACATTTTCTCTTGTTACTCTTGTGAAAATGCAAAAATTTGGGGCTAAAATAACATTTTTGTGGACAAAATGGTAATTTTAATTTTGCCTTCCAGATTGCTTTAATTCCTGTAAAGCACCTGAGGGGTTAATAAACTTCTAGGATGTGGTTTTAAGAAGTTAGAGGGCTGCAGTTTTTAGAATGGTGACACTTTTGGGTATTTTCTGTCACCTAGGCTTCTGAAAGTCACTTCAAATATGATGTGGTCCCTAAGAAAATGGTTTTGTAAATTACAAATTGCTGATATACTTTTAACCCCTTCTAACTTTCTAACAAAAGAAAATTATGTTTCCAAAATTGTGCGGGGAATATAATTTATGAACTATTTTATGTTACAAAATAAAAATTTGATAAAAATGCAAAGTTTGAAAATTGGGACATTTTGAATGTTTTCACAAATAAACTCAAAAAATATCATCCTACATTTACCACTATCGTGAAGTACAGTACGTCACGAAAAAAAAATCTCGGAATCACCGGGATGTGATGAAGCGTTCCAGAGTTATTACATCGTAAAATGACACTGGTCAGAATAGAAAAAATTAGCCGGGTCAGGAAGGTGAAAACAGAATGGTGGGTTGAAGGGTTATCTGCATCTGTCTACCTCATAAAGTGTGCGTGTCACAAGCAATTTCTTTTTTTGCGTCAGTAAAAAACACAGACGTTCTTTACTGACGTGTAAAAAACGCCTATGTCCCTTCGTGTGCCGTGATTTAGACATTAAGGGCCATTTACACGCTGCGACATCGCTAACGATATATCGTCGGGGTCACGGTGTTTGTCACGCACATCCGGCGTCATTAGCGACATCGCAGCATGTAACCCCTCTGTGCGACCTAAAACAATCGCAAAAGAGGTAAAAATCGTTGGTATTTGAGAGGTCGTTCAAATACTAAAAATTGTTGTCTGGTCAGTAGCGAGGTTGTTCGTTGTTCCTGCGGCAGCACACATCACTACGTGTGACACCACAGGAGAGACGAACATCATCGTACCTGCGGCTGCCGGCAATGAGGAAGGAAGGCCGAACATCCCGCCCACCTCCGCCCCTCCGCTTCTATTGGGCGGCCGCTTAGTGACGTCACTGTGAAGCCGAACACACCTCCCCCTTAGAAAGGAGGCGGTTCGCCGGCCACAGCGACGTCGCTAGGCAGGTAAGTGTGTGTGACGGGTGTAAGCGAGGTTGTGCGCCACGGGCAGCGATTTGCCCGTGATGCACAACCAACGGGGGCGGTTACGCAGGTAATAACACCTACCATATTACACATACACCCCCACCCCCTGTGAGGTCACACCCGTCACCCGAAAGGGAGACCTGATGTCTCCCTCAGGGCCAGTAGGGCACACCAGGTGGGCGGAGTCAGGTGGAAAGACACGCCCACTGAGGAGACTACTGTCCTGAGGCAGGAAATAAGAACAGTTTTGAGTGTGACAGTGAGAGGAGTGGAGTTGCAATGCTGTCAAGGACCCGGGTAGGAGCCTGGGACCCTTGAAAAGTCAGGCAGGCAGAGGGTGGTTGCCGTCTGCAGGAGTACCGGTACAGTGATCGGCGGAACCGTAGGGACCGGGCCAGGGTTGGAGCCTGCCGGCCCTGAACCAGGGAGTCAACCGTGTACTGGAACACCAAAAACCGGGTACTCAGACCCCGTCCTAGCTTAGAAGTCACTGAGTAAAGGCAAATTGACTGATTGCTGGCTGAACCTCACGAGTTCATCCACACCCAAAGTCCCGAAAGAAGGGAAAAGCCCACCGATACCGGGTGAGTGCCACCGCCAAGGGCCAAACACCCGACAGGCCAGCCCCTGCGGGCAACCGAGGGCTCCTCCGGCAGCTCAACGCCGGGCAGCGGGCTACCACTGTCCAGGCAGAGGAGCCGAAAAACCCCAACAAGAGGTGCAAGGGAAAGGCGCCACCATCAACCTCACAGGGGACACAAGCAGCCGGCTGTGGGACCCGACCATACCCGAACTTTGGTTTACCAGTGACTCTGAGTGTGAATTAATCGTGAGTACACCAGTGCCATCCGGGCACGACACTGCACCGCAGCACGGCACCCTGCACCCCGGCAACAACACCGTCGCCATCGGTCCCCCACCACCGGGCCCCGGGACACACCGCCCCTACCCATGGAGGGGATAACATCTAAGCTGCGGCCGCAACACCAATCCCGGACGAGCCCACCTTCACTCCAGCTGCAGCGGTGGTGCATCCCGTCACCACGACCCGTGGGTGGCGTCACGACCCGTTAGACGACAACGCGGCCCTCCCCGGCTGCGCGCCTCGTCCCACACCACCACCACCCTACCGCCTTCTCCCCTTAACAGAGCGACGTGGCCCCCGGTCCGGAGGCGCTCGTGCCACCGACAACCCGAGCCCGGACCTCAAGTGTCTCGGCCCGAGCAAGCGGAGAAGCGGCCGGGCCCCTCTCAGGGCGGTACACTAGCGATATCGATAGCGATATCACAGCGTGTAAAGTACCCTTTAGGCCTGTTTCAAATGTCAGTGATTCTGGTACGTATGTGTTTTTTTTTTATACGTACCAGAATCACTGACATACGCAGACCCATTATAATCAATGGGTCTGCGCACACATCAGTGATTTTTCACTGACCGCGTCTCCGTGCGGCGTTGTCGCGTGTCCGTGATTGCCACATGGAGACATGTTTGTTTTTGTCTGGCATCACTGATGTCCCATGGACTATACAATGGTGTGATCCGTAAAACACGAACCACAAAAACACGTACATTGAAAATAATAAACATTTTCAACTCACCTTACCAGCGACGCTCTTTGGAGCCTCCACTCTCTGCAGCTTCCTGGCCGGCTCATGCATATTCATGAATGCAGCCAGAGCCAACCCAGAAGTAGCTGCAGAGAGCGGCGAGCGGATGCTGCAGAGCCGAGGAGTTCAGCACCATGGACAGCAGGAATGTGACAGGTGAGTTTACGTCCCTTTTACAGGTACAGACTTTTTGGCTGTGTACCTAGCGAACATTTCTCATATTGTTATTTTTGGAAAGGTGGTTGAAAACCGTTCAATAAAAATAGAAAAAAAAGATGTAGTAGCATGCAACACCTGTTTTACTGGTCCAATTTGACAATCGTCAAATTGGTCTACTTCCGCATTTTGTGTTGTGCTTACGTACCTACTTCTGGGTAATTGTAGCACCTGCGATTTGCAGCGAAGTGGCAAATTCAAATTGCAAATGATTCATTCTACATGTGTTCGTTCTTAATTTATTCCACTTGATCAGTTAGACAAACCCTTTAAAGAGGCAATGAAGGTATCCATCCTCTGCATTTGTCAAAGCAACAGTACAGTAGACTTGTTGCATACTGTGATTCTCTCATCCAAAATGGAGTGTGGTACCAAAATGAGTACCACGTATGGAGATGCTACAGAAAACCTTCTGTAAATCAGACAAAGGAGACTTTGACTCATTTAATGGAAGCTACTAATAAACTGGTTCATATGTTAGTGCTGGATATGTAGCACAAGAGACAAATTTAGGCGGGCTTTGCACGCTGCGACATCGGTAACAATGTGTTACCGATGCTGCAGCGATAGTCCCGCCCCCGTCGCACGTGCAATATCTAGTGAAAGCTGCCGTAGCGATTATTATCGCTACAGCAGCTTCACACGCACATACCTGCCGTGCGACGTCCCTCTGGCCGGCGAACCACCTCCTTCCTAAGGGGGCGGGTCGTGTGGCGTCACAGCGACGTCACACGGCAGGCGGCCAATTGAAGCGGAGGGGCGGAGATGAGCAGGATGTAAACATCCCGCCCACCTCCGTCCTTCTCATAGCAGCCGGGAGGCAGGTAGGTGATGATCCTCGCTCCTGCGGCTTCACACACAGCGATGTGTGCTGCCGCAGGAGCGAGGAACAGCATCGCACCTGTCGCTCCACCGGCATTATGGAAATGTCGGAGGCTGCAGCGATGATACGATAACGACGCTTTTGCGCTCGTTCATCGTATCAAAAAGGTTTTACACGTTGCGATATCGACTGCGACGCCGGATGTGCGTCACTTTCGATTTGACCCCATCGACATCGCACGTGCGATGTCGCAACGTGCAAAGCCGCCCTTAGTTTTTGTTGCCCCTGAGGCAAAAATTCACTTTGGCATCTCCTCTTATACACAGTTTAAGGCCGGTTTTAGACGTCCGTGTTTCAGGTATGTGTAACATCCATTTTTAACACATAAGCCACACGTACCCATGTTATTCTATACTGGTACTCACATGTCCGTGTTTTCACACGGACCGTGTGACCTTTCATGACCCCGCACACGGAGACATGTCCGTTTTTTCTCTGGCAGCACTGATGTCACATGTACCGCACACTGATGTGCACTGTGTGACATCAGTGTGACACGTGTCCGTGAAATAAAAAGATTTTCTATATTCAGCTGTATCCAGCGCTGCTTTCTTCGGCTCTGCTGCCTCCTGGTTCTGACCCCTGGAAGGACCTGGAAGCTGGAGCACCACTGGAGCATTGCTGGGGACAGCGCAGGGGACAGCATCGCTGAGGACCGCATCGCCAGGGACAGCGCTGGGGACAGGTGAGTATCCAGCAAGAAATGTGTGTGCAGTAACGTTCAGGAGGTCACCGGAGTTCCCAATGAACTCTGATGAACTCGTGAAGTCACCATTGGGACATCTGCTGTAGCGTGGGTGTTGCGGGGGTGTCATCAGGAGAACATCAGACTCCGATGACCTCCTGGGCATCACTGTACACAGATTACTTGCTGGATACTTACCTGTCTTCGACGATGCTATCCCGGCGATGCTGTCCCGTCGCTGTCCCCAGCGATGCTCCAGTGATGCTCCGGCTTCCAGGTCCTCAGTGCAGTGAATATTCTATGAGTATAATGAGTGAGGGTCAGAAGCAGGAGGCAGCAGAGCCGAAGAAAGCAGTGCTGGATACAGGTGAATATAGAAAATCTTTTAATTTGAAAGACACGTGTTTTCTCTGGTATGTGTCACACTTATGCAAACACAGATGTCACATGTATGAGTATGACCATACCTATGTGTGTGGCTTGTACCTGATTAAACACTGTCACGAACAGCCGGGGAAGTCCCTCAGAAATCCGCAGCTGTTCACTGATTTGTTACACACGACTACTCTCTAGCGCCCCCCCTTGTCTGCAGGCCACTTTTGGTACTGCAGGACAATGCATAAGATGAGGCTGCTGAGCTGATAATGCCAAATATTGGAGGTCTCACAGCAAGGGTAAATGTATATCTCTGATTCCTGCTAATGGAATATTTATATACCTCGGTACCCTTAATGATAGCACTCCAATAATTCTATGCAATAACAATTACGCTGCCACCACCCAGACTTTCTACAGGTAGCTGGGAACCCGTTTCAGATAGCATAAGGCCCTTCGGGGTTTTGGATTCGTATATAAAGCATAAGGAAAGAAACTCTTAAATTTTTATATATTTAATCCGAAAATAGGCAGTGTTTAAAGAATATACAGGAATTTACAAAAGGGAACAATACACATTACGGCATAACAGTTACATAAAATAAAAGGTATAAACGTGAAACTTACTAAGCTTGTGCCATAGAAGTGACGTCTGCTTAGGGAGTAGGAGGGAACTCCAAGAGATGTTAGAATCGGCCAGCATCACCCTTCATGATGCCCTCCTCGTGCTGACTGAGCCCCCAAGACAGGAACTGTCTCTTATGCTCTTGCTAGCCCCCCTTGCCTGTGACATCATTTTACAGTCACTTGTGGGCTGGGCTTGAGATGGTCACAAAGTTCCATAATTCTAGGGTTTTTCATATCTTTGCCCCTGGGTCACACAGGTGAAAGATATTAGCGTCATATTTAATATCTCGATTTTACAGTTACATTGATACCAAACACAACGCCTCTAGCACAATTTTACTGGCCAATACTAATTTGTCGTGATTCCGTCGATCTCCTCGTCAGGTGAGACGGTGCGCTGGGTTCCGCACGACGCAGGGATTCTGGCAATGTGTTTTTCATCTTTCTAGCATTAAAGTCGCACTTCAAAACCTGCTTTGGGAGTTTTCCCGCCAATATTACAAAGAATTGTCTTTCTCTGCAGCTTTTGGCTTTGGTTCTACCATCACCCAAAGTCATAAATACCTTAAGCTTCCAGGCCAATCAGATAATCGCCATGACGACCTGTGGCTGGTGAAGAAGAGGGGGATGAAGTCCCTTCAACAGCTCTACATGACACCTCCCCCTTTTTGAGGTAGCATGGGAGATTGATTTGCCAATCGTCTCCTAAGCCTACCTCGCTGGCATCCCCCTGCCGGGACAGCCCATCAGCGTTGCCATGCTCAACACCCTTCCTGTGTTGAATGGTAAAGTCATACTGCTGTAGTGCCAAGCTCCACCGCAGTAGCTTACCATTGTCGCCGGCCACCCGATGTAGCCAGCTGAGAGGGTTGTGGTCTGTCACTATGGTGAAGTTGCGTCCATATAGGTAGGGCTGCAGTTTCCGCAGGGCCCACACTATAGAGAGGCACTCCTTCTCCACAGTGGCGTAGGCCACTTCCCGGGATAAGAGCTTGCGGCTGAGAAACATCACCGGATGCTCTTCTCCCTTCCCATTTACCTGGCTGAGTACTGCACCAAGGCCAAACGCACTGGCATCTGTCTGAACTATGAACCGTCGGGTGAAGTCCGGAGCTTGTAGGATTGGGGAACTGGCGAGGGCAGCTTTTAGTGCCCTGAAGGACCGTTCACAGTCATCTGTCCAGGTGACTACTTGCGGTAGCTTCTTTTTGGTGAGGTCCGTCAACGGCTTAGCAAGAGCACTATAGTTAGGAACGAACTTCCTATAGTACCCTGCCGTACCCAAGAAGGACATCACCTGCTTCTTTGACTTGGGGGTAGGCCAGGAGGTGATGGCATCAACCTTCCCTGGCTCTGGTTTCAGGGTCCCGCCACCCACTCTGTGTCCAAGGTACTGTACCTCAGTCATGCCGATCTGACACTTCCCTGGCTTTATAGTCAGACCAGCGCTTTGGATCCGCCTGAGCACCTGTTCCAGGTGCCCCAGGTGTTCCTCCCAAGTGGGACTAAAGATGGCAATGTCATCCAGGTAAGCTACTGCAAACCCTCCTAGTCCCTCGAGCAGCTGGTCGACCAATCGCTGGAAAGTGGCAGGAGCATTTCTCATGCCAAAGGGCATGACAAGGGATTCATACAGCCCGAATGGGGTGATGAAGGCGGACCTTTCCTGTGCTTCCTTGGACATAGGAATCTGCCAGTACCCTCGACTCAGGTCCATGATGGTCAGGTACTGGGCCCCGGCTAAGCAATCCAGTAACTCGTCGATGCGTGGCATTGGGTACGCATCGGGTGCTGTGATTGCATTTAGCCTCCTGTAGTCCACACAAAACCGGGTTGTCCGGTCCTTTTTGGGAACCAAGACTACAGGCGAGGCCCATGCACTTTTGGACCTCTGGATCACTCCCAGGACTAGCATTTCATCGATCTCCCTTTTTATGTCCTTTTGTACCTCTAGGGAGACACGGTATGGGGGTTGACGAACTGGGGAATGACTCCCTGTGTCCACCTGGTGGGTGGCTAGGGATGTCTTCCCTGGGACATTCGTGAAGGTCATCAGGTAGGGCCGGAATGCCTCCCGCAGCTGGGACTTTTGGTCCAAGGATAGCTGTGGGTTGAATGCCGCCTCCTCGATAGACCCTCCATCCCGGGCTGAGGCGAGCAAGTCCACCAAGACTTCACTTTCGCCTTCCTCGGGAAGACTACACACAGGAAGAGCAAAGGCTTCCCTGTCATGATGAGCTTTCATCATGTTGACATGGAAGACCTTTTGCCTCTTCCTGGCATGGTCGATGGTGACCACATAGTTTACGTCATTGAGGCGCTGATGCACCAGGTATGGACCCTCCCAGGCCGCCTGAAGCTTGTTCTGGGTCATTGGGACTAGGACCCACACCTTCTGACCCACTTCGTACACCCGCTCTCGAGCGTGTTGGTCGTACCATCGCTTCTGGCTGGCCTGGGCTTGCGCCATATTCTCATGCACCATCTGCGTCATTGACTGCATCTTGTCACGGAGCCGAATGACATACTCCACAACGGACACTTCTGGGGAATTCAGTTCCTCTTCCCAGGATTCCCTTACCAGACCAAGAGGCCCCCGGACTCGTCTGCCATACAGGAGCTCGAAGGGGGAAAACCCCGTTGAGGCCTGTGGTACCTCTCTGTAGGCAAACAGCAGGTGTGAGAGATACCGCTCCCAGTCGCGTCCATGTGACTCAACCAGCATCTTAAGCATCTGCTTAAGTGTACCATTAAATCGCTCACACAAACCATTGGTCTGTGGGTGATAAGCGCTTGATATCAGATGCCGCACCTGCATTTTCTTACAGAGAGCCTCCATTAGACGAGACATGAACTGAGTCCCCTGGTCGGTAAGCATCTCCCTGGGAAATCCTACTCGGGAGAATATGGTCAAGAGGGCATCTGCCACCTTATCGGCTCTAACTGAGGACAGAGCCACTGCCTCCGGATACCGGGTAGCATAGTCTACCACAGTAAGGACGAACCGTTTTCCAGAGCTGCTGGGGACGGCCAGAGGCCCGACAATGTCCACAGCGACCCTCTGGAAAGGCTCCTCTATCACCGGCAAAGAGATCAGGGGAGCTTTGGGAGCAGGCCCTGACTTTCCCACTCTTTGACATGTGATGCAGGAGCGGCAGTAGTTGGCAACATCTGTCCCCATTTTGGGCCAATAGAAGTGGTGAGACAGCCGGGCCTTGGTTTTGCTAACCCCCAAGTGTCCGGCGAGTGGGATCTCATGGGCAATCCGCAGCAACTCACTCCTAAAGCGGTGAGGCACCACCAGCTGTTTTTCCTTCAGCCACTCTTGTTGGGGGTTACAGGGAATTGTCTCCCGGTACAACTTTCCCTGGTCCCAGAATACCCTCTCCTTATCGGTCTCGGAAGAGGGCTTCTCTGCGAGGTCCCTTAACGTCTTTAGACTGGCATCAGTTCGTAGAGCCACCTGAAACTCTTGGCTAGAAGCAGCCAAAAGTGACGTTAAGGTTCCAACCTCACCAGGACCCTCTGGGACCTGCTCTGGGTCCGTAACCAGTTCCGTTATCCCTCTGGGTGAAGAGGTGTCAGCAGGCAAGGTTTCATTTGCGTTCTGGGCACTCTGACTGCGGGTGACAGCACCGATGAAGGCTGTCTCCCCGGGGAATAACCACTCTTCCCCATCAGCCTGACAGGTACTACTGGCTGTGTCACTGTCCGCTGTGACACTGCTCAGCTGCATTCGACCACTGTCCTCGTGGTTCTCATGTCTGCCTCCATCTCTGTCAGCACAGACACTTGCTACCTTGGGGTTGTCCTCAGCCACGTCACCCTGCCGCGTGGCATGGCTGAGTTCCCCTGTACAAACCTCCACTTTATTACCATGCACAACATTTGTAATCACGTTCTGGATATCCGCATTCGGGTCGCATGACTTATCAACAACATTTGCATCACATGATTTAACAACATTTGCATCACATGACTGATCAACAACATTTGTATCACATGACTTTTTGGATTCGGGAGGATCATCAGGGAGAAATTGTGCAACTAATCGCCCCAGATCAGTCCCCAATAAAACATTGGTTGGTAGATGTTCATCCACCCCCACTTCCCTCCACCCTCTCCCAGCACCCCAGTCGAGGGGAATCAGGGCCATTGGGAAGGAGTGGTGGACACCCCCCGCCAAGGCGACAGTCAGGAGTTTTCCCGGGATAAAGTTTTCAGGGGGTACCAGTTCAGGGCGGACCAGTGTTCTGTCGGCCCCAGTGTCCTTGAGCCCCACAGTGGGGGTTCCGCCTACGGTGACGGGGTGTAGGTTTTCGCAGGCCCTACCACCCGCCTTCCTTGCCAAAAGGACAGTTCCAGTGGGCCCTTGGGCCTTGGATGTGGGGTTCCTCTTCTGCCTCTCTGGGCAACCAGAGCTGAGGTGTCCAGGCAGGTTGCAGGAAAAACACCTGCGAGTGTCAGAGGTGGGCCGGGCACTGGTGGATGAAACAGGACCTACGGGAGGTCGGCTGGTAGGGGCAGGGGTGGTTGTAGTTGTCATCTTACCCCCTTTCCAGCTAGTGGTGGACGGCTTCCGCACCTCCGATGCACGGTTGGCCACATAGGCGTCGGCAATCTGGGCTGCTTTTGAGGCCTCCTTGGGCTCTCGGTCCATAACAAACTGTCGAACCTCCACAGGACAGACATGTAGGAGTTGGTCCTTCACCATGAGGTCCTTTAACTCCTCAAAGGTTGTAACGGACAGTCCTTGGATCCACTGGTCAAAGGTGCGCTGGAGCCCACCCTCCAAATCGCTGTAGCTGTCATGAGGTCCGAGCTGGAGGGTCCGGAATTTTTTTCGGTACACCTCCGGAGTCAGCTGATACTTCCGTACTAGGGCCTGCTTTATGGCCCCATAGTCTCCACTCTGCTCTTGAGGGAGACTGGCAAACGCGTCCAGGGCCTTGCCTCGCAGCCCTGGGGTTAAGTATTGTGCCCATTGTGTTGAGGGCAACTGGTACTGCAAGCAAGTCTTTTCAAATCCCCTCAGAAAGGTGTCCAAATCCCCGTCCTTTTCCATCACAAGAAAGTGCTCCGGTCGGGGCTTAAAGCTGCTGGCATTATTGGACTCACCGTTTAGTGAGGAAGATGTCTGCTGCCGGGCTTTGAGGATATTCAATTCATGGTCTCTCTGGGCTTGGCGCTCTCGCTCGGCTCTCTCAGCCTCTCGCTCGGCCTGAGCCTGGCGCTCGGCTCTCTCAGCCTCTCGCTCGGCTCTCTCAGCCTCTCGATATTGCTGAATGAGGCTTAGCCGTCCCTGCCGGTCATCTGCAGCGAATTGTTGTAGAGCCATCTTCAGGAAAGAGTCCATGTTGCCCCGGTCACTGCTCTGGCTTGCAGTTGATGGTGGGGACTCTGCAGAAGCACTATCCTGGGCTTGGCTTGCCTCCTCTTCTCCAGCACTGGGGGAATGAACGTGCTCTGCGTCCCATTGTAAAAGTTCTTTAATGAGGTCTTGCCTCGTTTTGCCATGGCCATCAATCAACTTGGATCTGCAGAGTGCAGCAAGAACTTCCTTCTTCTGCTGATTGTACCAGGCTTCTGACACAGCATCCATAATTGCCAAATAAAAGATAGGATAGAAAACAAGAGAGAAGGGGAGGGGGTAACTGCTACACGTACAGTATTGTTCCAGGTATATTTAAACACTGAGTTCAATCCTCAAAACTTTTGCAAGTTTTTAGTGAAAGGGATGATTGCTCAAACCAGATCACTAATGCTTTATATATCCCACCGCTTGCCACCAATTTGTCACGAACAGCCGGGGAAGTCCCTCAGAAATCCGCAGCTGTTCACTGATTTGTTACACACGACTACTCTCTAGCGCCCCCCCTTGTCTGCAGGCCACTTTTGGTACTGCAGGACAATGCATAAGATGAGGCTGCTGAGCTGATAATGCCAAATATTGGAGGTCTCACAGCAAGGGTAAATGTATATCTCTGATTCCTGCTAATGGAATATTTATATACCTCGGTACCCTTAATGATAGCACTCCAATAATTCTATGCAATAACAATTACGCTGCCACCACCCAGACTTTCTACAGGTAGCTGGGAACCCGTTTCAGATAGCATAAGGCCCTTCGGGGTTTTGGATTCGTATATAAAGCATAAGGAAAGAAACTCTTAAATTTTTATATATTTAATCCGAAAATAGGCAGTGTTTAAAGAATATACAGGAATTTACAAAAGGGAACAATACACATTACGGCATAACAGTTACATAAAATAAAAGGTATAAACGTGAAACTTACTAAGCTTGTGCCATAGAAGTGACGTCTGCTTAGGGAGTAGGAGGGAACTCCAAGAGATGTTAGAATCGGCCAGCATCACCCTTCATGATGCCCTCCTCGTGCTGACTGAGCCCCCAAGACAGGAACTGTCTCTTATGCTCTTGCTAGCCCCCCTTGCCTGTGACATCATTTTACAGTCACTTGTGGGCTGGGCTTGAGATGGTCACAAAGTTCCATAATTCTAGGGTTTTTCATATCTTTGCCCCTGGGTCACACAGGTGAAAGATATTAGCGTCATATTTAATATCTCGATTTTACAGTTACATTGATACCAAACACAACGCCTCTAGCACAATTTTACTGGCCAATACTAATTTGTCGTGATTCCGTCGATCTCCTCGTCAGGTGAGACGGTGCGCTGGGTTCCGCACGACGCAGGGATTCTGGCAATGTGTTTTTCATCTTTCTAGCATTAAAGTCGCACTTCAAAACCTGCTTTGGGAGTTTTCCCGCCAATATTACAAAGAATTGTCTTTCTCTGCAGCTTTTGGCTTTGGTTCTACCATCACCCAAAATCATAAATACCTTAAGCTTCCAGGCCAATCAGATAATCGCCATGACGACCTGTGGCTGGTGAAGAAGAGGGGGATGAAGTCCCTTCAACAGCTCTACATGACAAACACGGACGTCTAAAACTAGCCTAAGTGGTTGTAGTTGTCATGTGTACACTCATTTGTGACTTGCATAGTGATGGGTGGACCTGGACTGTAAAAGATCTAGATCCGTGCAGTTTCAAAGTTGCTCAGGTGCCAGGCCTGGTGTTCCAGCTGTTTGATCTGGATCTGGCACTCGAGAAATTAAAAATAAAGGAAAAATGGAAATAAGAGTGAAGTGAGTGCTTTATACTTACCGAGGTCCCTGAGCGGCAGTACGCTGCTCCTGTGGCCTCCTTGGGCCACTCATCATTGCTCATACATATGCATTGCTTTCCCTGCTTTCCCCGCCCACCAGCAGACCAGGCCTCTGTGATTGGTTGCAGTCAGATGCACCCCAGCCTGTGTGACAGTGTCTGACTGCAACCAGTCATCCCTCATCACGGCTCATTCATTCTCTGCACTCACAGCGGGCAGTCATGCTCTATGGCTGCATGCTGTGACAGAGATGTAACAGAGCTGGAATCGCTGTGGGTCCTCATGTGGATTACATCGGACCTGCAGGGGTGTGTTTGGGGTTAATAAAGTGGTGAAAGAGGATTTATTTTGTATTTTATTCCAAAAAAAGGATTTTTTCGGTGTCTGTGTTTATTTACTTTCACTTACAGATTAGTGATGGGGGTTTCATAGACACTGCCATCACTAATCTAGGACTTAGTAGCAGCTGTGGGCTGTTATTAACCTCTCATTACCTCGATTGCCACTACATCAGGGCAATTGGGAAGAGCTGGGTAAAGTGCCTGGCTTGTCGCACCTAATGGATGCGACAATTCCGGGTGGCAGGAGGCTGATATCTTTAGGCTGGGTCTTTCCAGCCTGAGAATATCAGCCCCCAGCTGTTGGACTTTATCTTGACTGCGTATCAAAATTGGGGGACCGCACATCGGGTTTTTTTTTATTCTTTATTTAAATAATTAAAAAAAAAAGTTGTATGTGGTTCCTCTTCTTTTAATACACAGCCAAAATTAGTGCAGGTCTGGGGCTATAGCCATGATACAGACAGATATGGTGGACACAGGAGGGACAGATAGGTATGGGAAGGCAGGTACCGGTGATATATACTGGGATAACAGGACAGGAGCACAGGAACCTGACAATTAGCTAGAAGATTGAAGGCTGAACTAACTAAAGTCTTTGCGCAGGCACCTCCCCTAAGGGGAGGGTGCCTTAAATACATAGTGACTCTCAGCCATAGGCACTATATAACTGAGTAAAATAAATAAATGTACCTTCCTAATGGGAGGGTGCCTTAACTATATATTGCCTCCCAGCCATAGGCTGAGAAGCATTTCATGGAAATAGCATGCTAGTCCTTTAAGATGATGGCTGGTGCGTGCGCGCACATACTAGGTGTGTGTCTGGAGAGCCTGTGCCTCTCCAAAAACTTTTTACTGCCCAACTTTTTGATGTTGATTGTTGCTTTCAGGAGACTGGACGTTCAGACCATACGAAGCTTCAATCCAATTTTCTGTAGTTATATAAATTTCCTTAAAATTAGGGTACTTTGATATCGCCTATTATTACCGCCACTCTGAGAGATAGTAAACAACGGGAAAAATGTTTTTCGATTCTCTTTTATAGAGCTCTTGCCAAAGTTGAATGAAGCACTCGACAACCCAGTTCTCCCTTAAGAAATCTCTTCTCTCTAATTAAAGTAAATTTCTGGAACATAATTTACCATGGTAATTTTATGAGTCTTTTCAGGTTCTATTTTTAAATCCCACTCCTTCCATTAAAACAGTTTATTATGCTTTATTATGTGTAGTTAGATGCAGCTTGAAAGCTCAGCAAAATAAACTATTCATTCCCACATGTTCTACGCCATGCTATAGATAAAGCAGAGCTGAATTTGCTATTTATGTGTTTGTTTGGTGCTCTATGATAAGTTTACAGCAGCGTCGGACAGGGAAAAGAAGCCCCGACACATAAACCCCACAAGTGCTCATATTTACACCTCCCAACACTATATAAAGGGGTTGTCTCAAGTTTGGAAGTCACGGCTAATCCATGTGATATGACCCTCAATCATCTTGCGAAATGCAGCTTTGAAGATCCACATGCGAAAGATGTGGATGTGCACAAGATGGACCATAGCTCCAGTCACTCGGGGCTCTTCAGAACCCTAATTTAAACTTTAGATAACCCCATTACACAGGTTGGCCAGAACTCATTTTTATTTACCCACTAGCTGTTGTACCCGGCGTTTTGCCCGGGATAGTAACTGTCTCTTTGTCTCTCTCCCTCTCCCCCACGCTTTCGCTCTCCCTCTCTGTCTGTCCCCCTCTCTTTCTCTCACTCTTTGTGTCTGTGTGTGTCTCTGTCTCTGTGTGTCTGTCTGTCTCTGTGTCTTTCTGTGTGTCTCTGTCTGTCTTTGTTTATGTGTTTCTGTGTCTCGGTGTGTATGTCTGTGTCTCTCTGTGTCAGTCTCTGTGTGTCTGTGTCTCTGTGTGTATGTCTCTGTATGTGGCTGTTTCTGTGTGTGTCTGTCTATGTGTGTCTCTCTGTCTCGGTGTGTGTCTCTGTGTGTGTCTCTGTCTCTGTGTGTGTCTCTGTGTGTTTAGCTGTCTGTGTGTCTCTCTCCATGTGTCTCTCTGTGTGTCTCTGTCTGTGTGTGCCTCTGTCTTTGTGTGTGTCTCTGTGTGTCTGTCTCAGTGTGTCTGTCACGGGCGGGGAGGACGCCGCCGCTGCTGCACTCTCGCTAACGCTCGGGTCCAGCGCTGCTGCGGCTGCTGCTCAGTGGCTCGAGCGGTGGGCCAGATCCGGGGACTCGAGCAGCGCTCCTCGCCCGTGAGTGAAAAGGGTGGTTGGTTTGGGGGATTTAGTCTGTGACGCCACCCACGGGTCGTGGTGAAGATGGGCACCACCGCTGCTGGTGACGGGGATCCCGGGAGCGATGGTAGGGAGCAGCTGGGATGTTGTTTTCCCCCTCCGTGGGTAGGGGTCGGTGGTCCCGGGGCCCGATGATGTGACGGGGAGGCAGGGTTGGTGAGGTGCAGGGTTGCAGGGACAGCGCGGCGCGATGCCGGATGGCACGGGTGTACTCACTCAGTAAGAAATGTACAAAGTCCTCGGTAAACCAAACGGCTGGATGGACGGGTCCCGCAGCCGGCTGCTGTGTTTCTCCCCGGACAGGTGATGGCGGCTGTCTTTCCCTGCACCTTTATGTTCTCGTTTGACTACTATGGATCCCCAACGGTAGTCCACTCCCCGGTGTATGGGTACCGGAGGAGCCCGTTTGCCCGCAGGCGCTGGCCCTTGGGTCTTTAGCCTTAGGCGGTAGCTGTATACCCTCACGGTGTGGGCGGTTGCCTCCAATCGGGATTTTGCTGTTAGGAAACCCCTGGGGTTCCGGTCACATTCGGATTTGACTATTGTCGGCGGCTCCAAGCCTGGTCGGGGTCCGATGGCCCTGCCTGTGTGTGCTGGCTTCACTTTGCTCCCCGGTCGGTACCGGCGGGCCAACGCCCGACCCCGGTCCTACGGTTCCGCGTTGCTCCACCACTCCTGCAGACGGCCACCACCGTCTGCCAACCTTGCTGTCAGTACCTGGGCCACAAACCCAGACACTCAAGTGCTTGCTCCTCTCACTTCAAACTCCTAAACTGTTCTGACACTTCTCCCGCCTCCAGGCCGGTGAACTCCTCAGTGGGTGGGGCCAACCGCTTGGCTCCGCCCCACCTGGTGTGGACATCAGACACTGGAGGGAGGCAACAAGGGTTTTGTGTTTGGCTGGTGTCACTGTCTAATGGGGGTGGGGTGTTTGTGTGTTATCTGTGACGACCTGGCTAGTCCAGGGCGCCACATGTCTCTGTTTGTCTCTGTGTGTTTGTCTCTGTGTGTCTCTGTCTGTGTGTCTCTGCGTGTGTCTGTCTACGGATATCATATTACCTCACACATAAGCTTCTTATACTATGAATGTCTCTGTTCCTATAGCAACCAATCAAAGCTCCTATTAATGACATGTAGCTTCCAGCTCCATTGATGTTAATGTAAGCAGTTTTTTTGGCGAATAATTATAAAGCACGGCTGGGTTAAATTTTCAACTCAAAACATAGCCTATGACGTTCCCTGAGTCACATGAGGCGTCTGTGCAAAATTTCATGATTGTAAATGCAACAGTGCGGATTCCTTTAGCGGACATACACAAATACATACATACACTCAGCTTTGTATATTACTAGTTGTAGTACCCGGGCGTTGCCCGGGATAGTAACTGTCTCTCTTCGAGTCTCTGTCTGTCTCTGTCTATATCAGTTTCTCTGATTGTGTCTGTATCAGTCTCTCTATATACTACCCTTTTTCCTAGTATTCATAGCAGGTTTACATTTCATTATTCACACTTCCAAGTTAGCAAGTGGCATTTTTCATTGTATGCTTCAATGTTTTTCGGTATGCTTATAGCATTATACTAATATCTAACTGTGATGTGCAGCCTTATCCTTATGTACTATGTATTTTTTGGCTTGCACTCAGAATATATATTAGTGCTCACTTCAGTTATCCTTAGTATTATGAAGTTTTTTTTCTGAATGTGAACACGGCTCCGCCCCTTTCGGCCATGTTTTTTCCATCTCCTATATAAGAAAGTCCTTGGTTACCCCTCTCCACACACAGCAGTTTTTAATTGCAATGAGATGACACACAGTTAGGGCGGCTTTGCACGTTGCGACATCGCACGTGCGATGTCGGTGGGGTCAAATCGAAAGTGACGCACATCCGGCGTCACTTTCGACATCGTACTGTGTAAATGCTAGATGATACGATGAACGAGCGCAAAAACGTCGTTATCGTATCATCGTTGCATTCACCGACATTTCCATAATGCCGGTGCCGCGACAGGTACGATGTTGTTCCTCGTTCCTGCGGCAGCACACATCGCTGTGTATGAAGCCGCAGAAGCGAGGAACATCTCCTTACCTGCCGCCGGCGGCTATGCAGAAGGACGGAAGTGGGCGGGATGTTTACATCCTGCTCATCTCCGCCCCTCCGCCGCTATTGGCCGCCTGCCGTGTGACGTAGCTATGACGCCGCACGACCCGCCCCCTTAGGAAGGAGGCGGGTCGCCGGCCAGAGCGACGGTCGCAGGGCAGGTGAGTGCATGTGAAGCTGGCGTAGCGATAATTTTCGCTACGCCAGCTATCACACGATATCGTACCTGCGACGGGGGCGGGGACTATCGCGTGCGACATCGCAGCATCGGCTTGCGATGTCTCAACGTGCAAAGCCCGCCTTAGGGTCATAGAGCTAGGGACCCCAATATAGAGATATACCTTGACGAGGTTTTGGGGCTCAGTTACATTGATCAATGCGATTGCTAAATATCTCCTTTTTCCCAGTATTCATGGCAGGTTTGCATTTCATTATTCACACTTTCAAGTTAGCAAGTGGCATTTTTCATTGTATGCTTCAATGTTTTTCGGTATGCTTATAGCATTATACTATTATCTAACTTTGATGTGCAGCCTTATCCTTATGTACTATGTATCAGTCTCTCTGTCTGTCTCTCTCTATCTCTGTGTGTCTCTCTCTGTGTCTCTCTCTTTCTCTGTGTCTGTCTGTCTGTCTCTCTCTATCTGTCAGTCTCGTTCCAGGACAGTCTCTTTCCCCAGCTGTCTCTGTGCCCGGCTTTTCTCTGTGCCCGGCTGTCTCTGTGCCCAGCTGTCTCTTTCCAGGGCTGTCTCTTTGCCCAGTCTGTCTCTTTCCAGGGCTGTCTCTTTCCAGGGCTGCCTCTTTACCCATCTGTCTCTTTGCCCGTCTGTCTCTTTGCTCGTCTGTCTCTTTACTAGTCTGTCTCTTTGCCCGGCTGTCTCTTTGCCCGGCTGTCTCTTTCCAGGTCTGTCTCTTTCCAGGTCTGTCTCTTTGCCCGGCTGTCTCTTTGCCCGGTCTGTCTCTTTGCCCGGCATGTCTCTTTGCCCGGTCTGTCTCTTTCCGGGGCTGTCTCTTTGCCCGGCTGTCTCTTTGCCCGGCTGTCTCTTTGCCCGGCTGTCTCTTTCCAGGTCTGTCTCTTTGCCCAGCTGTCTCTTTGCCCGTCTGTCTCTTTGCCCGTCTGTCTCTTTGCCCGTCTGTCTCTTTGCCCATCTGTCTTTTTGCCCGGTCTGTCTCTTTGCCCGGTCTGTCTCTTTGCCCGGTCTGTCTCTTTGCCCGGTCTGTCTCTTTCCGGGGCTGTCTCTTTGCCCGGCTGTCTCTTTGCCCGGCTGTCTCTTTGCCCGGCTGTCTCTTTCCCCGGCTGTCTCTTTGCCCGGCCGTCTCTTTGCCCAGCTGTCTCTGTGCCCAGCTGTCTCTGTGCCCAGCTGTCTCTGGGCCCGGCTGTCTCTTTCCCGGGCTGTTTCTTTGCCCAGTCTGTCTCTTTCCAGGGCTGTCTCTTTCCAGGGCTGCCTATTTACCCATCTGTCTCTTTGCCCGTCTGTTTCTTTGCTTGGCTGTCTCTTTACCAGTCTGTCTCTTTGCCCGGCTGTCTCTTTGCCCGGCTGTCTCTTTGCCCGGTTGTCTCTTTGCCCAGCCGTCTCTTTGCCCAGCTTTCTCTGTGCCCAGCTGTCTCTGTGCCCGGCTGTCTCTTTCCAGGGCTGTCTCTTTGCCCAGTCTGTCTCTTTCCAGGGCTGTCTCTTTCCAGGGATGCCTCTTTACCCATCTGTCTCTTTGCTTGTCTGTCTCTTTACCAGTCTGTCTCTTTGCCCGTATGTCTCTTTGCCTGTCTGTCTCTTTCCAGGTCTGTCTCTTTGCCCGGTCTGTCACTTTGCCCGATCTGTCTCTTTTCCCGGGGCAGTCTCTTTGCCCGGCTGTCTCTTTGCCCGGCTGTCTCTTTCCATGGCTGTCTCTTTCCAGAGCTGTCTCTTTCCAGGTCTGTCTCTTTGCCCAGCTGTCTCTTTCCAGGGCTGTCTCTTTGGCCGTCTGTCTCTTTGCCCTGTCTGTCTCTTTCCAGGTCTGTCTCTTTCCAGGTCTGTCTCTTTGCCCGTCTGTCTCTTTGCCCGTCTGTCTCTTTGCCCGACTGTCTCTTTCCAGGACTGTCTCTTTCCAGGTCTGTCTATTTCCAGGTCTGTCTCTTTCCAGGCCTGTTTCTTTCCAGGCCTGTTTCTTTCCAGGGCTGTCTCTTTGCCCGGCTGTCTCTTTGCCCGGCTGTCTCTTTGCCTGGCTGTCTCTTTGCCTGGCTGTCTCTTTGCCCGGCTGTCTCTTTGCCCGGCTGTCTCTTTGCCCGGCTGTCTCTTTCCAGGGCTGTCTCTTTGCCCGGCCGTCTCTTTCCAGGGTTGTCTCTGTCTGTGTCTCTGTTTGTCTGTGTCTGTCTCTCTCTATCCGTCTCACCACTGACATCATATTACTTCACACATAAGCTTCTTATACTAACAGTTTATTATGTTCCTATAGCAACCACTGACAGTTGCTATTAATGACCTTTAGCTCCCACCTCCATTCAGTTAAATGGAGACATATATGAGACTATATTCCCCTAGATTGGACTCCATAGGCTTCCTGAAACAGCAATCATCCCCAACATCTGTCTGAGTGACAGATGCAGAATCAGACTCACTACCAGCACTAACCACCAGAGGGAGCACAGAAACACTCCCGGGAACAGCACCATCTCTGATGATATTCACAACAGTCCTCTCTCCTGTAGAGTGTCAACTCTTATGTGCAGGGTCCTTTCTCTCCTGTAGAGTGTCAGCTCTTATGTGCAGGGTCCTCTCTCCTGTAGAGTGTCAACTCTTTTGTGCAGGGTCCTCTCTCCTGTAGAGTGTCAACTCTTATGTGCAGGGTCCTCTCTCCTGTAGAGTGTAAGCTCTTATGTGCAGGGTCCTCTCTCCTGTAGAGTGTAAGCTCCTATGTGCAGGGTCCTCTCTCCTGTAGAGTGTCAGCTCTTATGTGCAGGGTCCTCTCTCCTGTAGAGTGTCAGCTCTTATGTGCAGGGCCCTCTCTCCTGTAGAGTGTCAGCTCTTATGTGCAGGGTCCTCTCTCCTGTAGAGTGTCAGCTCTTATGTGCAGGGTCCTCTCTCCTGTAGAGTGTCAGCTCTTATGTGCAGGGCCCTCTCTCCTGTAGAGTGTCAGATCTTATGTGCAGGGTCCTCTCTCCTGTAGAGTGTCAGCTCTTATGTGCAGGGTCCTCTCTCCTGTAGAGTGTCAGCTCTTATGTGCAGGGTCCTCTCTCCTGTAGAGTGTCAGATCTTATGTGCAGGGTCCTCTCTCCTGTAGAGTGTCAGCTCTTATGTGCAGGGCCCTCTCTCCTGTAGAGTGTCATCTCTTATGTGCAGGGTCCTCTCTCCTGTAGAGTGTCAACTCTTATGTGCAGGGTCCTCTCTCCTGTAGTGCCAGCTCTTATGTGCAGGGTCCTCTCTCCTGTAGAGTGTCAACTCTTATGTGCAGGGTCCTCTTTCCTGTAGAGTGTCAACTCTTATGTGCAGGGTCCTCTCTCCTGTAGAGTGTCAACTCTTATGTGCAGGGTCCTCTCTCCTGTAGAGTGTCAACTCTTATGTGCAGGGTCCTCTCTCCTGTATAGTGTCAGCTCTTATGTGCAGGGTCCTCTCTCCTGTAGAGTGTCAACTCTTATGTGCAGGGTCCTCTCTCCTGTATAGTGTCAGCTCTTATGTGCAGGGTCATCTCTCCTGTAGAGTGTCAACTCTTATGTGCAGGGTCCTCTCTCCTGTAGAGTGTCAGCTCTTATGTGCAGGGTCCTCTCTCCTGTAGAGTGTCAACTCTTATGTGCAGGGTCCTCTCTCCTGTATAGCGTCATCTCTTATGTGCAGGGTCCTCTCTCCTGTATAGTGTCATCTCTTATGTGCAGGGTCCTCTCTCTTGTAGAGTGTCATCTCTTATGTGCAGGGTCCTCTCTCCTGTAGAGTGTCAACTCTTATGTGCAGGGTCCTCTCTCCTGTAGAGTGTCAACTCTTATGTGCAGGGTCCTCTCTCCTGTAGTGTCAGCTCTTACGTGCAGGGTCCTTTCTCCTGTAGAGTGTCAGCACTTATGTGCAGGGTCCTCTCTCCTGTAGAGTGTCAGCTCTTATGTGCAGGGTCATCTCTCTTGTAGAGTGTCAGCTCTTATGTGCGGGGTCCTCTCTCCTGTAGAGTGTCAGCTCTTATGTGCAGGGACCTCTCTCCTGTAGAGTGTCAGCTCTTATGTGCGGGGTCCTCTCTCCTGTAGAGTGTCAGCTCTTATGTGCGGGGTCCTCTCTCCTGTAGAGTGTCAGCTCTTATGTGCAGGGTCCTCTCTCCTGTAGAGTGTCAACTCTTATGTGCAGGGTCCTCTCTCCTGTAGTGTCAGCTCTTATGTGCAGGGTCCTCTCTCCTGTAGAGTGTAAGTTCTTATGTGCAGGGTCCTCTCTCCTGTAGAGTGTCAGCTCTTATGTGCAGGGTCATCTCTCCTGTAGAGTGTCAGCTCTTATGTGCAGGGTCCTCTCTCCTGTAGAGTGTCAGCTCTTATGTGCAGGGTCCTCTCTCCTGTAGAGTGTCAGCTCTTATGTGCAGGGTCCTCTCTCCTGTAGAGTGTCAGCTCTTATGTGCAGGGTCCTCTCTCCTGTAGAGTGTCAGCTCTTATGTGCAGGGTCATCTCTCCTGTAGAGTGTCAGCTCTTATGTGCAGGGACCTCTCTCCTGTAGAGTGTCAGCTCTTATGTGCAGAGTCCTCTCTCCTGTAGAGTGTCAGCTCTTATGTGCAGGGTTCTCTCTCCTGTAGTGTCAGCACTTATGTGCAGGATCCTGTCTCCTGTAGTGTCAGCTCTTATGTGCAGGGTCCTCTCTCCTCTAGAGTGTCATCTCTTATGTGCAGGGTCCTCTCTCCTGTAGAGTGTCAGCTCTTATGTGCAGGGTCCTCTCTCCTGTAGAGTGTCAGCTCTTATGTGCAGGGTCCTCTCTCCTGTAGAGTGTCAGCTCTTATGTGCAGGGTCCTCTCTCCTGTAGAGTGTCAACTCTTATGTGCAGGGTCCTCTCTCCTGTAGAGTGTCAGCTCTTATGTGCAGGGTCCTCTATCCTGTAGAGTGTCAGCTCTTATGTGCAGGGTCCTCTCTCCTGTAGTGTCAGCTCTTATGTGCAGGGTCCTCTCTCCTGCAGAGTGTCAGCTCTTATGTGCAGGGTCCTCTCTCCTGTAGTGTGTCAGATCTTATGTGCGGGGTCCTCTCTCCTGTAGAGTGTCAGATCTTATGTGCAGGGTCCTCTCTCCTGTAGAGTGTCAGCTCTTATGTGCAGGGTCCTCTCTCCTGTAGAGTGTCAGCTCTTATGTGCAGGGTCCTCTCTCCTGTAGAGTGTCAACTCTTATGTGCAGGGTCCTCTATCCTGTAGTGTCAGCTCTTATGTGCAGAGTCCTCTCTCCTGTAGTGTCAGCTCTTATGTGCAGGGTCCTCTCTCCTGCAGAGTGTCAGCTCTTATGTGCAGGGTCCTCTCTCCTGTAGTGTGTAAGCTCTTATGTGCAGGGTCCTCTCTCTTGTAGAGTGTCAGCTCTTATGTGCAGGGTCTTCTGTCCTGTAGAGTGTTAGTTCTTATTTGCAGGGTCCTCTCTCCTGTAGAGTGTCAGGTCTTATGTGCAGAGTCCTCTCTCCTGTTGAGTGTCAGGGTCCCATATCTTATAAAAAAAAATGGATACTATTGTCATATGTGGTTGAGTCAAGTTGCTTTTGAAATGGTGCATATGTAGCGCCCCTGAAGCCATAAAGGAGCTACAAGGTACTGCATCCCCATCAGGATGCAGGGTCTTCCCCCTAGAGTCTCAGAAGACCAGTGCTGGTAACAACCAGATATTCCAGAAAGCCCTGATCTTCCCCAAATTCCCCCATAGACTGGTACCAGGCTAGGGTTGGACCAATGGATGGCTGCCTAGAGGTGAAGCCAATCCAGTCCACTAGACCACCAGGTGGGAGGGGCAGCCAGTGGACAGTGAGCAGTGAGTCGGTGACCGTGAGAGAGAGGAAGCACTGACAGGAGTGTGACAGTGACCTGAGGGCCCAGGCGAGTGGTTGCTGGTGGAGTACGGTGGAGTACTCCCGGAACCACGCACCAACGGGGTACAGAATCCTAGACCTGATAAAATCTGCACAGTGAGGGGACCATCAAGGACCTCACTGACCTTAAAGTTCAGGACACAGTAGCAACAGGAGAACCGGGGAACAGGACCAGAGACTCCAACCCCACAGGGTTTATGCTACCGTCATACAGACTGCCGTTAAGAGACTACCAGGAGGGGACCTCCAGCCACTCCAAGCCACGGGGACCCACCAACTAAAGACAGGTGCAGGGCAAAGAAGTCACCAGGTCACTAAACCGGCACTGGGACTATGGGGACCTGCGGTTGAGACCAGCGGGCCTCGGGTGACCAGTTTCCAGCTTACTGTGAGTAAATGAACTAGTTACACTGCAACCCCTTGTGTGGCCTACCTTCTTTCAAACCCATCTACATCACCTATCCTCTGGGGCTTGGCCCTGCTTGTGGAGGGCCTAACATCCAGGCTGCCACTAACACCTGTCCCAGTAGTGAAAACTGTGCAGCGGCGGCTCCATCCACATAGCCGCAACCCGCAAATAGCGTCAAGTGATAAACGCTCATTTTATTCCCTTGTAGATATAACCCCTTTTAAAAAGCACCCAGGGTACAGAACCGGGCAACGGCCACCAAAGTGACATTCCCCAGTTAAGCGGGCTTTACAGTCTACGATTTTGGTGCAGCGATCTCGTTGGGGTCACAGAATTTGTGACGCACATCCGGCCGCTGTAGCGATCTCGTAGTGTGTGACTCCAAGGAGCGATTTTGGATCGTTGCAAAAACGTCCAAAATCGCTCCTCGTTGACATGGGGGTCCGCTCCCAATTATCGATACTATCGCTTTGCCGATGTTGTTCCTTGTTCCTGCGGCAGTGCACATCGCTGTGTGTGACCCCCGCAGGAACGAGGAACATCTCCTTACCTGCCGCCATCCACAATGTTGATAACAGAGAGTGATAGAAGAAGGGTCTTAATTCCGCGCCAAGGACTCAATGGATCCAGGAAGAGATTAATGCTTCTTTAATAACATGCACAAGTCTGACGGCGGTACGCCGGTCACAGCGACGTCGCTATGCAGGTAAGTATGTGTGACGGGGGTGCGCGATTTTGTGCACGACGGGCAGCAATATGCCCGTTCCGCACAAACGAAGGGGACGGGTCGCATGCTAGCAATATCGGGACAAATATCGAAGCGTGTAAAGCCACCTGTCACGGGCGGAGAGGACGCCATCGCTGCTGCGCTCTTGCTAACGCTCAGGTCCGGCGCTGCTGCGATGGCTGCTCGGTGGCTCGAGCGGTGGGACGGATCCGGGGATTCGAGCGGCGCTCCTCGCCCGTGAGTGAAAGGGGTGGTTGGTTTGGGGGATTAAGGGGCACTTTGCACACTGCGACATCGCAGGTGCGATGTCGGTGGGGTCAAATTGAAAATGACGCACTTCCGGCATCGCATGCGACATCGCAGTGTGTAAAGGCTGGATGATACGATTAACGAGCGCAAAAGCGTCGTAATCGTATCATCGGTACAGCGTCGGCGTAATCCATAATTACGCTGACGCAATGGTCCGATGTTGTTCCTCGCTCCTGCGGCAGCACACATCGCTGTGTGTGAAGTCGCAGGAGCGAGGAACGTCTCCTACCGGCCTCACTGCGGCTTCCGTAGGATATGCGGAAGGAAGGAGGTGGGCGGGATGTTTACATCCTGCTCATCTCCGCCCCTCCGCTCTGATTGGCCGCCTGCCGTGTGACGTCGCAGTGACGCCGCACGACCATCCCCCTTAACAAGGAGGCGGGTCGCCGGCCACAGGGACGTCGCACGGCAGGTGAGTGTGTGTGTGAAGCTGGCGTAGCGATAACTTTCGCTACGCCAGCTATCACCACATATCGCTGCTGCGACGGGGGCGGGCACTATCGCACTCGGCATCGCAGCATCGGCCTGCGATGTCGTAGTGTGCAAAGCCCGCCTTAGTCCGTGACGCCACCCACGGGTCGTGGTGAAGATGGGCACCACCGCTGCTGGTGACGGGGATCCCGGGAGAGATGGTAGGGAGCAGCTGGGATGTTGTTTTCCCCCTCTGTGGGTAGGGGTCGGTGGTCCCGGGGCCCGGTGATGTTGTGACGGGGAGGCAGGGTTGGTGAGGTGCAGGGTTGCAGGGACAGCGCGGCGCGGTGCCGGATGGCACGGGTGTACTCACTCAGCAAGAAAGGTACAAAGTCCTCGGTAAACCAAACGGCTAGATGGACGGGTCCCGCAGCCGGCTGCAGTGCTTCTCCCCGGACAGGTGATGGCGGCTGTCTTTCCCTGCACTTTAATGTTCTCGCTTGACTACTATGGATTCCCAATGGTAGTCCGCTCCCCGGTGTATGGGTACCGGAGGAGCCCGTTTGCCCGCAGACGCTGGCTCTTGGGTCTCTAGCCTTAGGCGGTAGCTGTATACCCTCACGGTGTGGGCTGTTGCCTTCAATCGGGACTTTTGCTGTTGTGAAACCCCTGGGGTTCCAGTCACATTCGGATCTGACTATTGTCGGCGGCTCCAAGCCTGGTCGGGGACCAATGGCCCTGCCTGTGTGTGCTGGCTTCACTTCGCTCCCCGGTCGGTACCGGCGGGCCATCGCCCGTCCCCGGTCCTACGGTTCCGCGTTGCTCCACCACTCCTGCAGACAGCCACCACCGTCTGCGAACCTTGCTGTCAGTGCCTGGGCCACAAACCCAGACACCCATGTGCTTGTTCCTCTCACTTCAAACTCCTAAGCTGTTCTGTCACTTTTCCCGCCTCCAGGCCTGTGAACTCCTCGGTGGGTGGGGCCAACTGCTTGGCTCCGCCCCACCTGGTGTGGACAGACACTGGAGGGAGGCAACAAGGATTTTGTGTTTGGCTGGTGTCCCTGTCTAATGGGGTGGGGTGTTTGTGTGTTATCTGTGACGACCTGGCTAGGCCAGGGCACCACACACCCTTATACACTGCCCGGGACCAAGTACCCCATAACCCTGGGCGCCACACATATTTTCCTTTATCTTTTTTCTTTCCTTTTTGCGGTGCTTCTGTCTCATGAGTCGATTGTAGGTTGTTTTCATTGTTTTGTATGTTTTCTTTATTGTTGCTGGATACATGAACACTCATCTTAACTAAAAGGCAGATTATGTGCATTATTTTGTCTGGATAAAATTCCATCTGAATGATTGCTTTGTGGTTTTCATTACATTTCGGCAACTGAAAGAGACTTTATGGATTTTGAGATAGAAAGGTCAACTCATGTCTTTCCTTGAAGTGAGAAGATATCTCATATCAGCATGATGTGCCGGAGAGCTGAGGCGCGGGCTACTGAGGATGAACTCGCTTCAAAGCAGGGCTCTCTTTCGTCATATTTCTTTTACAGCACTTACATAATTCATAAAAGTAGAAAGCTTCGCTCTGTGCAAAGAAACACAATGTGGCCGGTTTTTTTTTTGGAGAGTTTCTTTATCGCTGTAAACACTGTACGGATCCCTGCAGATACTATGCCAGAGGTTCAGGACTTTTCAGGATGTAATTTATGATTGCTCAAGGTCGGATTAAAGGTGTATTCTTATTTGAAAAACTTCTGGCATTCCGATATGAGTTTATGGGCTCCTGTATTTTTTTTCATACCTTTTTTTAACCCTCATGGGATAAACAAGAAGTCGTATCTCTGCCTTGGAGTCGAATGTAAACCATGAAACGGTGGAGAACGACAACAAATACTGGCTTGTGCTCTTCATATCTTAGGGTGTGTTCATGTAGGGTGCCGCAGGGCAATAGTTGTGGATGAGGGATTGACTCTGGACACCCCGGAAAGCTACATGAAAGGACTGTTCCTGGCTGGGTGTGTGGATCGGTGTAGTGTGGGCCGTTCACCCATGTAGCCCAGATGATGTTGCTGACGTCGGCTAGCCAGGTGTCATGGATGTGTCACAGTCTGTCATGGCTGGCTAACAATAAAGTGGCAGCGAAAGCTAGAAACAGTTCCCTGTTTCTGCAGATTCAGATTCTATGACCCTGGGAGACTGACAGTTTTTCCTTTCAGTTACCAGACTTTGACTTCCTTTATAAACCTCACTCTGGGGTAGCTTGGGTGTGATTTATAGTTGTTTCTGGCTGTAGTTTGGAGCAGAGACTTCTGTGGTAGCTGCTCCTCAGATAAGTGTTTGACTTTTGCTACCTACCTGGGCTCAGGTAGTAGCATTCATGTTTCCCCTGTATTGTTTTCTTTTGTGTCTCTTAAGTGTTAGTAGTGTTGACAACTGCTCATACCCACCATCCTTAACTAGGGCCCAGATCAGGGTTGCTCAGGTTGATCAGGTCCAGCTCGGCGACAGATGTGGAGCCTTTATAAGGTCTGTGAGGGCAGTGAGTGTGAGGTGCAGGTTGTTGTCCGGGGTCACCACTTCCCCCTTTCCTTAACGATAAGGCATTCCTTTCCCCTTCCCTTTGTATTTCCCCTTCCCTTTATATTTGTATTATACGGCCGGTATAGCTCCTAACCTTGGCCGTGACACCAGGACCAAATAACGACTCAATTACACAAGGAGACCACCAGTTCATTTCAAACAATGATACTTTAGTCAACAGTTCATTTTCAGCAACAATTTCACACACCATGTAGCGGCCACAAATTTTCCATCCCATTTGAACAGTACAAGGAATATCAAGACACATTATTAGCACAAGTTCCAGCACAACCCAGCCTAATGCTGCAGTTCAACTCTTGATGTTCCATGTCCAGTCTACTAGTAGAGGTGGGGATCGGGGGTTCTTTTACTATGGCCAAAGTAGAGCCTTGTGCTCCCCGATGCTTCTGTATCCACGTTTCTTCTCCTCATAGAGAAGGGATGTAAAGGGCTGCCACTGGTGCTAGAGCGGGGTCAACCATGGGAAGGGCAGTCTCCAGTGAAGGAAACCCCCTATAACAAAACATGGTATCCATTCACAGACAACAACACCGCGATGTCGATCTCCCCGAGGTCAACCATCCTTACCTATGTAGTCTTCTACTAGGCATTGCTCCCACTAGCCAGTTTCCTACTCCACACTGATGAGGGGCAAATACCCGAAACAGATGTCTGTGGATGGATACCATGTTTTGGCATATGCGGTTTTCTTGACTGGAGACTGCCCTTCCCGTGGTTTTTCCTTCCCGGAACAATTTTATGCTGTCACACATTACAATGTGTTGTTTACCGGGTGCTCGGGTTCGGCATATTACGGATCGGATAGACAGATTGCTGGGTGGGGCTGGGAAAAACCCAGCGGTCATGGTGCACATTGATACTAATGACAAAATTAGAGTCAGGTGGAAGGTCCATAAAAATTACAGGGAACTACGAGAGAAGCTGAAGTCCAGGACCTCCAAGGTGGTGTTTTCAGAAATACTACCGATGTCACAAGCGTCACTAAAAAGTTAGCGGGAGCTCAGGGAGATAAATACGTGGCTTAGAAACTGGTGCAGGAAGGAGGTTTGTGTTCATGGAGAACTGGGCCGACTTCTCTGTCAGCTACAGGCTCTACGGTAGGGACGGGCTGCATCTCAATGGGGAGGGTGCAGCTGTGCTGGGGGAGAAAATGGTCAGACGGATGGAGGACCTTTTATACTAGGATCTGGGGGAAGGGAGGATAGTGGAGCAAATAAGGGGATAGAGCAGAAGGAGACAGTGAGACAGTAGGAGTCAAGAAGGGTTTAGGGGGGGCTGGGACATGCAATGAAAGTAGGGAGAAGAGGAATAAGGAATGCATTAATAGTATTAAAGTCTACTGTCAAATGCAAGAAGTCTTGCAAACAAAATAAATGAATTGAAGACTCTTATGTCAACCCTGAATGTTGATGTGGTGGGGATTACGGAAACCTGGCTGGATGAAAGCCATGACTGGGTGACAAACGTAGAGGGTTATACTACATTCAAGAAGGACAGGAAAGACAAAAAAGGTGGTGGGGTGTGTATATTTATCAAATCTAACCTAAAACCTGTGTTGAATTATGACATTGGGGGGAACAGCAACAATGTAGAGTCAGTATGGGAAAATGTAAATGGGGGGGGGGGAATAATGGAAATATTCTAATTGGAGTTTGCTATAAGCCTCCTAAAATACCTGAACAGGTAAGGGGTGAAATGCTGCAACAAATTGAAAAGGCAGCTAACAATAATAATAATCGGGTTCTTATTATGGGGGATTTCATCTATCCAGACATACAGTGGGACATAGAATCTTCTGGTTCTGCTAAAAGCTGTAAGTTCTTATCTACTATTCAAGACAATTTCCTCTCTCAGATGGTAGGTGAACCGACCAGGGGAGATAATCTGCAGAATCTAGTTCTGTCAAGTAAACCAGATACAACTTCAGATCTACAGGTCCGGGAGCACTTGGGCACCAGCGATCATAATATGGTAAGCTTCAACGTAATATTCAATAGAACATTTCAAAGGGGAAATGCTAAAACCTGGAATTTTAGGAAAGCTGATTTCAACCAATTAATGGAAGAGCTTAATTGTGTAGAAAGGGACAAAGTCATGGTAACTGGGGATACCGAACATAAATGGGGTAAGTTTAAGGATATACTGCTAGAGTCCTGTAAAAAAATGATACCCTCTGGTAATAAAATGTCCAGAAATAAAAAGAAACCCCTATGGATAAATAAGACAGTACAAAGTATAAGAAAACAAAATCTTAAAGGCTGAGAATAAAGATATCAATAGGAAATGTAAAAAAGAAATCATGCAAGCAAAATTAGGTACTGAAACAAAAATCACGAAGGACATTAAAATAGATCCCAAAGTTTTTTATAAATACAATAATGTCAAAAGGAAAACAAGGATAGTATGGGCCCCTTAAAATATAATAAGTTCATTATAGAGGACAAAGAAAAGACTGAGTTATTAAACAGGCACTTCTCATCAGTGTTCACCAAGGAACTGACTGTACCAGGGATGCTTCAACAAGTCAAAAATAGTTCACGACCTGATATAATTAATTTAACACAAGAAGAAGTACGCCTTCATCTGAGTAAATTAAACATTGACAAATCCCCAGGGCCAGATGGCTTTCATCCACGAATATTGAGGGAACTGAGTTCAGTATTTGACAGACCGCTGTATCTCATCATCTTAGACTTGCTTGTAACAGGGTTGGTGCCTCAAGATCGGAGAATGGCTGATGTGGTACCAATATTTAAGAAAGGTAAGAGGGTGGATCCAGGCAACTACCATCCAGTAAGCCTGACATCAGTAGTGTGCAAACATTTTGAGGGCATTTTAAGAGATGACATGAAAAATATATTGCAGAAAATAATATAACTGGTAGACATCATGTTATATTCTTGTACATAGGGACAGTATTATAGTAGTTATATTCTTGTACATAGGAGCAGTATTATAGTAGTTATATTCTTGTACATAGGAGCAGTATTATAGTAGTTATATTCTTGTACATAGGGGCAGTATTATAGTAGTTATAGTCTTGTACATAGGGGGCAGTATTATAGTAGTTATATTCTTGTACATAGGAGCAGTATTATAGTAGTTATATTCTTGTGTATAGGAGCAGTATTATAGTAGTTATATTCTTGTACATAGGGGCAGTATTATAGTAGTTAAATTCTTGTACATAGGGGCAGTATTATAGTAGTTATATTCTTGTACATAGGGGGCAGTATTATAGTAGTTATATTCTTGTACATAGGAGCAGTATTATAGTAGTTATATTCTTGTATATAGGAGCAGTATTATAGTAGTTATATTCTTGTACATAGGGGCAGTATTATAGTAGTTATAGTCTTGTACATAGGGGGCAGTATTATAGTAGTTATATTCTTGTACATAGGAGCAGTATTATAGTAATTATATTCTTGTATATAGGAGCAGTATTATAGTAGTTATATTCTTGTACATAGGAGCAGTATTATAGTAGTTATAGTCTTGTACATAGGGGGCAGTATTATAGTAGTTATATTCTTGTATATAGGAGCAGTATTATAGTAGTTATATTCTTGTACATAGGGGCAGTATTATAGTAGTTATATTCTTGTATATAGGAGCAGTATTATAGTAGTTATATTCTTGTACATAGGGGCAGTATTATAGTAGTTATATTCTTGTACATAGGGGGCAGTATTATAGTAGTTATATTCTTGTACATAGGAGCAGTATTATAGTAGTTATATTCTTGTGTATAGGAGCAGTATTATAGTAGTTATATTCTTGTACATAGGGGCAGTATTATAGTAGTTAAATTCTTGTACATAGGGGCAGTATTATAGTAGTTATATTCTTGTACATAGGGGGCAGTATTATAGTAGTTATATTCTTGTACATAGGAGCAGTATTATAGTAGTTATATTCTTGTATATAGGAGCAGTATTATAGTAGTTATATTCTTGTACATAGGGGCAGTATTATAGTAGTTATAGTCTTGTACATAGGGGGCAGTATTATAGTAGTTATATTCTTGTACATAGGAGCAGTATTATAGTAATTATATTCTTGTATATAGGAGCAGTATTATAGTAGTTATATTCTTGTACATAGGAGCAGTATTATAGTAGTTATAGTCTTGTACATAGGGGGCAGTATTATAGTAGTTATATTCTTGTATATAGGAGCAGTATTATAGTAGTTATATTCTTGTACATAGGGGCAGTATTATAGTAGTTATATTCTTGTATATAGGAGCAGTATTATAGTAGTTATATTCTTGTACATAGGGGCAGTATTATAGTAGTTATATTCTTGTACATAGGGGGCAGTATTATAGTAGTTATATTCTTGTACATAGGAGCAGTATTATAGTAGTTATATTCTTGTATATAGGAGCAGTATTATAGTAGTTATATTCTTGTACATAGGAGCAGTATTATAGTAGTTATAGTCTTGTACATAGGGGCAGTATTATAGTAGTTATATTCTTGTACATAGGAGCAGTATTATAGTAGTTATATTCTTGTACATAGGGGCAGTATTATAGTAGTTATATTCTTGTACATAGGGGGCAGTATTATAGTAGTTATATTCTTGTACATAGGAGCAGTATTATAGTAGTTATATTCTTGTATATAGGAGCAGTATTATAGTAGTTATATTCTTGTACATAGGGGCAGTATTATAGTAGTTATAGTCTTGTACATAGGGGGCAGTATTATAGTAGTTATATTCTTGTACATAGGAGCAGTATTATAGTAGTTATATTCTTGTGTATAGGAGCAGTATTATAGTAGTTATATTCTTGTACATAGGGGCAGTATTATAGTAGTTAAATTCTTGTACATAGGGGCAGTATTATAGTAGTTATATTCTTGTACATAGGGGGCAGTATTATAGTAGTTATATTCTTGTACATAGGAGCAGTATTATAGTAGTTATATTCTTGTATATAGGAGCAGTATTATAGTAGTTATATTCTTGTACATAGGGGCAGTATTATAGTAGTTATAGTCTTGTACATAGGGGGCAGTATTATAGTAGTTATATTCTTGTACATAGGAGCAGTATTATAGTAATTATATTCTTGTATATAGGAGCAGTATTATAGTAGTTATATTCTTGTACATAGGAGCAGTATTATAGTAGTTATAGTCTTGTACATAGGGGGCAGTATTATAGTAGTTATATTCTTGTATATAGGAGCAGTATTATAGTAGTTATATTCTTGTACATAGGGGCAGTATTATAGTAGTTATATTCTTGTATATAGGAGCAGTATTATAGTAGTTATATTCTTGTACATAGGGGCAGTATTATAGTAGTTATATTCTTGTACATAGGGGGCAGTATTATAGTAGTTATATTCTTGTACATAGGAGCAGTATTATAGTAGTTATATTCTTGTACATAGGAGCAGTATTATAGTAGTTATAGTCTTGTACATAGGGGGCAGTATTATAGTAGTTATATTCATGTACATAGGAGCAGTATTATAGTAGTTATATTCTTGTACATAGGGGCAGTATTATAGTAGTTATATTCTTGTACATAGGAGCAGTATTATAGTAGTTATATTCTTATACATAGGGGCAGTATTATAGTAGTTATATTCTTGTACATAGGGGCAGTATTATAGTAGTTTTATTCTTGTACATAGGGGCAGTATTATAGTAGTTATATTCTTGTACATAGGAGCAGTATTATAGTAGTTACAGTTAGGTCCAGAAATATTTGGACAGTGACACAAGTTTTGTTATTTTAGCTGTTTACAAAAACATGTTCAGAAATACAATTATATATATAATATGGGCTGAAAGTGCACACTCCCAGCTGCAATATGAGAGTTTTCACATCCAAATCGGAGAAAGGGTTTAGGAATCATAGCTCTGTAATGCATAGCCTCCTCTTTTTCAAGGGACCAAAAGTAATTGGACAAGGGACTCTAAGGGCTGCAATTAACTCTGAAGGCGTCTCCCTCGTTAACCTGTAATCAATGAAGTAGTTAAAAGGTCTGGAGTTGATTACAGGTGTGTGGTTTTGCATTTGGAAGCTGTTGCTGTGACTAGACAACATGCGGTCTAAGGAACTCTCAATTGAGGTGAAGCAGAACATCCTGAGGCTGAAAAAAAAGAAAAAATTCATCAGAGAGATAGCAGACATGCTTGGAGTAGCAAAATCAACAGTCGGGTACATTCTGAGAAAAAAGGAATTGACTGGTGAGCTTGGGAACTCAAAAAGGCCTGGGCGTCCACGGATGACAACAGTGGTGGATGATCGCCGCATACTTTCTTTGGTGAAGAAGAACCCGTTCACAACATCAACTGAAGTCCAGAACACTCTCAGTGAAGTAGGTGTATCTGTCTCTAAGTCAACAGTAAAGAGAAGACTCCATGAAAGTAAATACAAAGGGTTCACATCTAGATGCAAACCATTCATCAATTCCAAAAATAGACAGGCCAGAGTTAAATTTGCTGAAAAACACCTCATGAAGCCAGCTCAGTTCTGGAAAAGTATTCTATGGACAGATGAGACAAAGATCAACCTGTACCAGAATGATGGGAAGAAAAAAGTTTGGAGAAGAAAGGGAATGGCACATGATCCAAGGCACACCACATCCTCTGTAAAACATGGTGGAGGCAACGTGATGGCATGGGCATGCATGGCTTTCAATGGCACTGGGTCACTTGTGTTTATTGATGACATAACAGCAGACAAGAGTAGCCGGATGAATTCTGAAGTGTACCGGGATATACTTTCAGCCCAGATTCAGCCAAATGCCGCAAAGTTGATCGGACGGCGCTTCATAGTACAGATGGACAATGACCCCAAGCATACAGCCAAAGCTACCCAGGAGTTCATGAGTGCAAAAAAGTGGAACATTCTGCAATGGCCAAGTCAATCACCAGATCTTAACCCAACTGAGCATGCATTTCACTTGCTCAAATCCAGACTTAAGACGGAAAGACCCACAAACAAGCAAGACCTGAAGGCTGCGGCTGTAAAGGCCTGGCAAAGTATTAAGAAGGAGGAAACCCAGCGTTTGGTGATGTCCATGGGTTCCAGACTTAAGGCAGTGATTGCCTCCAAAGGATTCGCAACAAAATATTGAAAATAAAAATATTTTGTTTGGGTTTGGTTTATTTGTCCAATTACTTTTGACCTCCTAAAATGTGGAGTGTTTGTAAAGAAATGTGACAATTCCTACAATTTCTATCAGATATTTTTGTTTAAACCTTCAAATTAAACGTTACAATCTGCACTTGAATTCTGTTGTAGAGGTTTCATTTCAAATCCAATGTGGTGGCATGCAGAGCCCAACTCGCCAAAATTGTGTCACTGTCCAAATATTTCTGGACCTAACTGTATATTCTTGTACATAGGGGCAGTATTATAGTAGTTATATTCTTGTATATAGGGGGCAGTATTATAGCAGTTATATTCTTGTACATAGGGGCAGTATTATAGTAGTTATATTCTTGTACATAGGGGCAGTATTATAGTAGTTATATTCTTGTACATAGGAGCAGAATTATAGTAGTTATATTCTTGTACATATGAGCAGTATTATAGTAGTTATATTCTTGTACATAGGAGCAGTATTATAGTAGTTATATTCTTGTACATAGGGGCAGTATTATAGTAGTTATATTCTTGTACATAGGGGCAGTATTATAGTAGTTATATTCTTGTACATAGGAGCAGTATTATAGTAGTTATATTCTTGTACATAGGAGCAGTATTATAGTAGTTATATTCTTGTACATAGGAGCAGTATTATAGTAGTTATATTCTTGTACATAGGGGCAGTATTATAGTAGTTATATTCTTGTACATAGGAGCAGTATTATAGTAGTTATATTCTTGTACATAGGGGCAGTATTATAGTAGTTATATTCTTGTACATAGGGGGCAGTATTATAGTAGTTATATTCTTGTACATAGGAGCAGTATTATAGTAGTTATATTCTTGTATATAGGAGCAGTATTATAGTAGTTATATTCTTGTACATAGGGGCAGTATTATAGTAGTTATATTCTTGTACATAGGGGCAGTATTATAGTAGTTATATTCTTGTACATAGGAGCAGTATTATAGTAGTTATATTCTTGTACATATGAGCAGTATTATAGTAGTTATATTCTTGTACATAGGAGCAGTATTATAGTAGTTATATTCTTGTACATAGGGGCAGTATTATAGTAGTTATATTCTTGTACATAGGAGCAGTATTATAGTAGTTATATTCTTGTACATAGGGGCAGTATTATAGTAGTTATATTCTTGTACATAGGAGCAGTATTATAGTAGTTATATTCTTGTACATAGGAGCAGTATTATAGTAGTTATATTCTTGTACATATGAGCAGTATTATAGTAGTTATATTCTTGTACATAGGAGCAGTATTATAGTAGTTATATTCTTGCACATAGGAGCAGTATTATAGTAGTTATATTATTGTACATAGGAGCAGTATTATAGTAGTTATATTCTTGTACATAGGAGCAGTATTATAGTAGTTATATTCTTGTACATAGGAGCAGTATTATAGTAGTTATAGTCTTGTACATAGGAGCAGTATTATAGTAGTTATATTCTTGTACATAGGAGCAGTATTATAGTAGTTATATTCTTGTACATAGGAGCAGTATTATAGTAGTTATAGTCTTGTACATAGGAGCAGTATTATAGTAGTTATAGTCTTGTACATAGGGGCAGTATTATAGTAGTTATATTCTTGTACATAGGAGCAGTATTATAGTAGTTATATTCTTGTACATAGGGGCAGTATTATAGTAGTTATATTCTTGTACATAGGAGCAGTATTATAGTAGTTATATTCTTGCACATAGGAGCAGTATTATAGTAGTTATATTATTGTACATAGGAGCAGTATTATAGTAGTTATATTCTTGTACATAGGAGCAGTATTATAGTAGTTATATTCTTGTACATAGGAGCAGTATTATAGTAGTTATAGTCTTGTACATAGGAGCAGTATTATAGTAGTTATATTCTTGTACATAGGGGCAGTATTATAGTAGTTATATTCTTGTACATAGGAGCAGTATTATAGTAGTTATAGTCTTGTACATAGGAGCAGTATTATAGTAGTTATATTCTTGTACATAGGAGCAGTATTATAGTAGTTATATTCTTGTACATAGGGGCAGTATTATAGTAGTTATATTCTTGTACATAGGAGCAGTATTATAGTAGTTATATTCTTGTACATAGGGGCAGTATTATAGTCGTTCTCTCTCTTCCTATTCATCTTGGCAGATGTATAACCTGTTCCGCCTTTAAGATTTATTATTTCCCTTCTTCTCGTCTATATCTCGCAGCTCGGCACAGGTGTAAGGATAATATTTTGCTGTGCTTCCTCAGTAGATATGTTTTGTACAGTATCTCGCTCTCACATTTCCTTCTCTCTGGAGTAGGTGATGTGATAAACAAGCATGTTTTTCTTATTGCTTAATTAGCACATTTCTTATTTCTCCCTAACAAGCAAGAGAAAAAAAAACACATATCTCCTTACCATATGGGAGCAGCAGAACAGTTTGAATATTAGTAAACTGAGCAGAAGAAATGGAATAGTATTGAAAAAAAAATCACTTGAAATTCATTTTGTTCTCCATCTAGGTTATCCTTCTCACTAGAGACTCCGGTACTGAGATGAATCATTTATTACAGGGTCTCTCCGCTATCATGCATCGATCATGGTTCATGTCATCTGATTCGGGGTGCAGACCCTTTGGGCTTCCTTTTTGTGCAGGCATTGAGCACCGCCAAATCCTCTGCAATTATTTGTTAATTTTTGCATCACATTTCTTTTGTTTTTCTATTATTTACTACTAGCTGTAGTACCCGGCGTGCCCACTCGCCCCTCTCTATCTGTCTCTCTCTCTCTTTCCATCTCTCTCCTTGTCTCTCTATCTCTCTGTCTGTGTCTATGTATGTTTGTCTCTCTGTTTGTCTCTCTGTCTGTCTCTCTGTCTGTCTCTGTCTGTTTCTGTCTCTTTGACTATCTCTATTTCTGTCAATCTCTCTGTCTCTCTCTTTGTCTCTATGTCTGTCTGTCTCTCTCTATCTGTCTCTGTCTCTCTCTATCTGTCTCTCTCTATTTCTCTCTCTGTCTGCCTCTCACTCTGTCTCTATCTCTCTTTGTCTCACTCTGTCTATCTCTTTGTCTCTATGTCTGTCTGTCTCTCTCTGTCTGCCTCTCACTCTGTCTGTCTCTCTCTGTCTGCCTCTCACTCTGTCTGTCTCTCTCTGTCTGCCTCTCACTCTGTCTGTCTCTCTCTGTCTGCCTCTCACTCTGTCTGTCTCTCTCTGTCTGCCTCTCACTCTGTCTGTCTCTCTCTGTCTGCCTCTCACTCTGTCTGTCTCTCTCTGTCTGCCTCTCACTCTGTCTGTCTCTCTTTGTTTGTCTGTCGCAGCTCCACATACATACACACACATACATACATACATACATATACATATACATACATACACACACACACACACACACATACATACATACATACATATACATATGTGGCGCCCTGGACAAGCCAGGTCGTCACAGAACAACACCAACACACCCCACACCCCGGTTAGGCACACCAAAGCCAAACACAAAACCCTTGTTGCCTTCCTCCAGGGGCTAATGTCCACACCAGGGGGTGGGCCAGGCGGTTGGTCCCGCCCACAGAGGAGTTCACAGTCCTGGAGGCGGGAAAAGAGTTCAGTTTTGGGCAGAGAGCTTCTGAGAGGAGTTTGAAGTGAGAGGAAGTGAAGTGGTAGAGGAGCAGACTGAAGTAGGTCCGGGTGTGTGGCCCGGACGATACAGCAAGGTTGGCAGACGGTGGTGACCGTCTGCAGGAGAGGCCGATTGGAGTGAGCCGTAAGGACCGTGGACGGGCGGTGGCCCAGCGGTACCGGACCGGTGAACAAAGAGAAGCCAGCACCATCCGGCAGGGCTTACGGACCCCGACAAGGCTAGGAGTCGCCGTTGAATTTGTCAAATCCGTTAGCGAAGGGAACCTCCGGGGTTTCCCAGCAGTCAAGACCCGATTGAAGGCGACAGCTCAAACCGTAAAGGGAAACACAGCCACCGCCAAGGCTACCGTTCCCAGGGCCAGAGCCTGCGGGCAAAAGGGGCTCCTTCAGCACCCATCCACGCTGGGGAGCGGGTTTCCGGTGGGAACCCATTGGAACCGTACACACTACACAGGTGCAGGGAAAGGCAGTCACCATCAACCTGCCGGGAGGAGAAACACCGCAGCCGTCTGTGGGACCTGTCCATCCAGCCATTTGTTTTACCGGAGACTTTGCATTCATCATTGGCTGAGAGAGTACCACCGTGCCGTGCGGCACAGCGCTGCCCCCCGCGACCCTGCACCTCACCAAGCCCCATAACCCGCCTGCCATCCATCCCTACCTACGTCCCTCACCGGGCCCCGGGACAACCAACCCCCCTACCCACGGAGGGGAGAACCAACATCCAAGCTGCTCCCTGTCACCGCTCCCGGGATCCCCGTCCAGAGCAGCGGTGGTGTTACAACCTCACCACAACCGTGGGTGGCGTCACGGACAATCAATCCCCAAAACCACTCCCCTTTTCTCTCACGGGCGAGGAACGCCGCTCGAGTCCCCGGGATCTGGCCCACCGCTCGAGCCACCACCGAGCAGCAGCAGCAGCAGCAGTAGCCGGACCCGAGCAGTGGGAGAGCGCAGCGTCCCCTCCTCCGCCCGCGACACATACTTACACACATATACATACACACAAACACACACACACACACACACACACAAACACACACACACACACACACATACATACATATGACGCACCCCAGGGCTTTAGGGTACTCGGTCCCGGGCCTTGTATTCACTGGGACGTATTACGGGTGGCCGTTGCCCAGTTCCGTGACCCTGAGGGTCGCTTATAAAGGGATTTTGTACAAGAGAACAATAAAAATAAAGTGTTTTTTGTGACGCCACTTGCGGTATGCGGCCATATGGGTAAAGCCGGCTCTGCAAAGTCTCTCACTGCTGGGATTGGTGGTATTGGGCAACTTGGATATTATGGCTCTCCGCAAGTAGTGCTAGACCCCAGGGGAGGATGATGGTGGTTGTAGTGTGGTGATGCAGATGTATAGGAAGAATTCAGACAACACAGGGGCTTCGGTTTAACTTGTGCTTTACTCACTGGTTTGGAGTTGTGCTGGTCTCTACCAATCCGGAATTCCTTTTGTTCCAGTTCTGGTGTAGTGATCTGGTGAGCTTTACTTCCTTGCACCCATTTGTAGTTGGTGAGTCCCCGTGGCCTGGAGCGTTTTGGGGTTCCCTCCTGTTTTCACTGTCTTCGTCCGTACAGCAGGCAGCTTGAACCTCTCTTGAGTCGGACCTCTGACCCCGTTCCCAGGTTCCCTCTTTGCTGCTGTGCCCCAGACACTAATGTCGGGGAGGTCCTTGATGGTTTCCTCACTGGGCAGATTGCTATCAGGTAAGCCTGAAGCATTTTCCTGAACTAGGGCTCTGTACCCGATCGTTGCCCGGTTCAGTGAGTACCCGCACTGTACTCTCGCTGGCAACCATACTCCCTTTTTACTCAATCAGTCACTTCACCCTTTCCATCTGTGTACTGACTTCTGACTTAACGTCTTGCTGACTGAACGTCTAACTGACTTCTATCTGACAAGATGTCCATCTCCCACTCCACTGACTAGCCCCTCCTCCTCCCAGGTTTCTGACTGGATTGGAAGAGTACCGACCAATAGGTTGCCATCCATCAGATCTGTTACCCAGTCTGGGGAAAAGGGCGTGGATGTGTGTGTTTGTGGTGTTTTACCAGCACTGGTCTTCCAGGAATCTGCGGTTAGATGTAGTACCCTGTGGCATCTGACACTCAGGGGCGCCACACATACATACACACATAAATACGCACATATACAAATGGGACGCCCTGGCTTATCAAGTCGCCACAGAATATTGTGCAATCTGCCCTTCTGTACAATATCCATCTCCTCCTTGGTTACGGGTCCCTAACCATTGGTGTTGCCAAGAACAGCTAATCAAAATCCTAGGAACACTCTGCACCACACCCACCAGACACACCAGTGGACGGCCTGAGTGGAATAGGGTCGTCCACTTGGGGGGGTTGGTTAAGGGGCGGTCGGGAGTGTCAGGAGACAGTGAGTTGAGCAGTGACTCTTGAGAGGAGAGGACACAGGAGAGAGAGAGGAGGTCAGGAGCTGGGCTTCTTTGAACTACTAGGTAGCAGACGTTGGTCTGGGCCTGGTAGGAGCTGGACCCCGGTCGCAGGGGATCGTGACAAGGGGCACGGACTGTCGAGGAGGACAGCTGGCGGCCTTGTGCCATCACCAGGCAGGGGCCAGGGCATAACGGGGTACATAGACCCTAGTTCAGGGATTTGCTTCAGGCGTCCTAACAATTTACCCGACAAGGACAGAGCCTTTAAGATCCGTTCTCCACCCACTCCAAAATCGGGGTACTGCCGCAACAAGGGGGATAGGACTTTCCACACATACGGTCCAGAAAATCCCAAGCATGAACCCTGAGAGCCAGCTCACCCAGTTAGCCACACTGGGGAGCGGGACCCGATTAGTTTCAAACTAAAGGAACCAACTGGAAGACAAGGTTCCAAGGCAAAGGTCACAGACTAACAGGCAACACCAACGGGCACGGGACCCAGGCGTGCTCCCTTCAAGCGGCAGTGGTGCTCAGAACTTTTGTTTACTATAGTTGTCGGTGTCAGCGTTATTGGACTGAGTGAGTACACAAGTGACCCCTTACCGTCCCAACAACTCCTCCCCGTCACCATCACTGAGTCCCAGGGCATCCCCCCTACCCGTGGAGGGGCCAAACACCTAGCTGCCCACACCATCGCCACCGGGTACTCCCAACCGCAGCGGTGGTACTTCCCCTTACCACGCACCACGGGTAGCGTCACGAACTTTCCACACCATCCCCTGTATATAACCCCCCTTCGTTTGAGGAGCCACATGACCCCCGGGTCCGGAGCCGTCTTGAGCCACCGCGGATCCGGATCCAAGCAGCCCGGCTGCTGACGCCGGGGCGGCACACACACACACAGACATACATACATACATACATAAACACATACACTCAGCTTTATATATTAGATTTTCTTTTTACCAACAACATTGCTAAAAAAATAAAAGAAAGCATGAATATAAAAAGTGGAAGGGAAAAAAATGACTTTTTTTTTAAATAAACAAACAAAAAACGTGTCTCTCTTTATTGACACATCCCCACGGAGAGCAGCTGGTGACCGTCCACAGGCAGATTAAAATATATTGTTCTCAGCAGCGATGTCTATATGGAAATAACGGCGACTGCAGGAGCCAAGTGTTCTGGCTGGACTGCGCCACAATAACGTTTTACTCCCCGGCTTTTGGTGTGTTCTTCATTTCTACAGTTTGCAATTTACAGTGTGATACAAATAAAAAGGTTTTTCCAAATCACATTCAAACATTGCGGAAAAAATCTGCAGGAAAATGAAAGGATGGTTCTTATGCATATTATCACTGTCTATTTACCCACTTTCAATGCTTAGAAATGGAGTAGGGTGACATCTGCAACAAAATCATCAAGTATCACATGGAAATCCGCTGCAAATTTGTGCCCAAATCAGCAACAGAAATTACACTAATATCACCGCCAGTAATAATGCCCTCAGAGTGCTCCCTCCAGTAATAATGCCCTCAGAGTGCTCCCTCCAATAATAAAGCCTCAAGTGCTCCCTCCAGCAATAATGCCCTCAGAGTGATCCCTCCAGTAATAATACCCTCAGAGTGCTCCCTCCAGTAATAATGCCCTCAGAGTGCTCCCTCCAGTAATAATACCCTCAGAGTGCTCCCTCCAGTAATAATGCCCTCAGAGTGCTCCCTCCAATAATAAAGCCTCAAGTGCTCCCTCCAGTAATAATACCCTCAGAGTGCTCCCTCCAGTAATAATTCCCTCAGAATGCTCCCTCCAGTAATAATGCCCTCAGAGTGCTCCCTCCAGTAATAATGCCCTCAGAGTGCTCCCTCCAGTAATAATGCCCTCAGAGTGCTCCCTCCAGTAATAATGCCCTCAGAGTGCTCCCTCCAGTAATAATGCCCTCAGAATGCTCCCTCCAGTAATAATGCCCTCAGAGTGCTCCCTCCAGTAATAATGCCCTCAGAGTGCTCCCTCCAGTAATAATGCCCTCAGAGTGCTCCCTCCAATAATAAAGCCTCAAGTGCTCCCTCCAGTAATAATACCCTCAGAGTGCTCCCTCCAGTAATAATGCCCTCAGAATGCTCCCTCCAGTAATAATGCCCTCAGAGTGCTCCCTCCAGTAATAATGCCCTTAGAGTGCTCCCTCCAGCAATAATGCCCTTAGAGTGCTCCCTCCAGCAATAATGCCCTTAGAGTGCTCCCTCCAGTAATAATGCCCTCAGAGTGCTCCCTCCAGTAATAATGCCCTCAGAGTGCTCCCTCCAGTAATAATGCCCTCAGAGTGCTCCCTCCAGTAATAATGCCCTCAGAGTGCTCCCTCCAATAATAAAGCCTCAAGTGCTCCCTCCAGTAATAATACCCTCAGAGTGCTCCCTCCAGTAATAATGCCCTCAGAATGCTCCCTCCAGTAATAATGCCCTCAGAGTGCTCCCTCCAGTAATAATGCCCTTAGAGTGCTCCCTCCAGCAATAATGCCCTTAGAGTGCTACCTCCAGCAATAATGCCCTTAGAGTGCTCCCTCCAGTAATAATGCCCTCAGAGTGCTCCCTCCAGTAATAATGCCCTCAGAGTGCTCCCTCCAGTAATAATGCCCTTAGAGTGCTCCCTCCAGCAATAATGTCCTCAGAATGCTCCCTCCAGCAATAATGCCCTCAGAGTGCTCCCTCCAGTAATAATGCCCTCAGAATGCTCCCTCCAGTAATAATGCCCTCAGAGTGCTCCCTCCAGTAATAATGTCCTCAGAATGCTCCCTCCAGCAATAATGCCCTTAGAGTGCTCCCTCCAGTAATAATGCCCTCAGAGTGCTCCCTCCAGTAATAATGCCCTCAGAGTGCTCCCTCCAGTAATAATGCCCTCAGAGTGCTCCCTCCAGCAATAATGCCCTTAGAGTGCTCCCTCCAGCAATAATGTCAAGAAAAAACCGTTATGGATAATTGTTAAAGGGATCATATACTGTAAACCGTGGAAAAACCCTTTAAAATTTCACTTTTAATTAAATAAGAATAAAATAGATATCCCAACATGAGAATACACACACATGTATACAAACAAATATAGGAAAAAAGTGCTGCAGTGCAGAATGGGAGTGGTCGACACCCCTACACTTCTCCCTACCTAGCCTGCGGAGGTCGGCACCCTAGATTACGCAATGGCGCCCCCGCTCACCGTCGGCTTACCCTCCTCTCCTTGCACTGAATTATAAGTGCAACTAGTCTGGGAGTATAGGAGTGCTCAAAACGGATATTTCTGCACTGCAACGAATATCACAAAAATGCAAAAATAATAGGATGTCGGGGGTAAACCCTGTTGACATCTGGCACATTTGTGAGTATGACTCTACAGGAATGAGGTATAATATCAAGACAAGCTATGTCGTCCAAGATGCTTGGGAGAAAGTACAAGAAACCCCCGAAAAAAATCTTTCAGAGGACCAAGTGCAGCAGTATTGGTGTGACCCAAACAGGGGGGCCTTATGCACATATATACTAGTTGTCCTGTACACGTTCCACTCAATAATGGCATATGAATGGACTCATATCTACAGTGCTAGGCAGATCGCAACCGAAAAAAAGTGTGCGGGCGGCTCTACCAAGCCTTGCATTAGCCTGCTCCCACCAATGTCAGACTATAATACATCAGCAGCTGACAACATGGCTCCCCAGGCAGCACATAACTAGTAGTCCTCAGACATAGCCCGCCACCAGTAGTGACATAAATAATGATAGCGCGGAACAAATGTTCCACTTCGACCAATTCACTGTAGGTGATGTAACAATAATATACTAATGTACTTAGCTTTTTGCGCAGACTTGGACTAGTCGCCAGATCAACACAATACTTCAGTGTAATCACTGGAAGTCTCTATGCAGGCCCAGTTTGGGAACCGCTTGCTCCAGTAATAATGCTCTCATTGTGCTTCCTCCAGCAATAATGCCCTTAGAGTGCTCTCACCAGTAATAATGCCCTTAAAGTGCTCCCTCTATTAGTAATGCTCTCAGAAAATTCCCTACAGTAATAATGCTCTCATAGTGCTTCCTCCAATAATAATGCCTCAAGAGCTCCCTCCAGCAATAATGCCCTTAGAGTGCTTCCTCTAGTAATAATACCCTCAGAGTGGTTCCTCCAGTAATAATGCCTTCAGAGTGCTACTCCAGTAATAATGTCCTCAGAGTGCTCCCTCCAGTAATAATGCCCTCAGAGTGCTCTCTCCAGTAATAATGCCCTTAAAGTGCTCCCTCTAGTAGTAATGCCCTCAGAGAATTCCCTACAGTAATAATGCTCTCATAGTGCTTCCTCCAATAATAATGCCTCAAGTGCTCCCTCCAACAATAATGTCCTTAGAGTCCTCCCTCTAGTAATAATGCTCTCTTCCTTCAATAATAATGCCTCAAGTGTTCCTTCCAGTAATAATGCCCTCAGAGTTCTCCCTCCAATAATAATGCCCTCAGAGGGTTCCCTCCAGTAATAATGCCCTCAGAATGCTCTCTCCAGTAATAATGCCCTCAGAGTGCTCCCTCGAGTAATAATGCCCTCAGAGTGCTCCCTCCAGTAATAATGCCCTCAGAATGCTCCCTCAAGTAATAATGCCCTCAGAGTGCTCCCTCCAGTAATAATGCCCTCAGAGTGCTCCCTCCAGTAATAATGCCCTCAGCGTGCTCCCTCCAGTAATAATGCCCTTGGGGTTCTCCCTCCAGTAATAATGCCCTCAGAGTGCTCTCTCCAGTAATAATGCCCTTCGGGTGCTCCCTCCAGTAATAATGCCCTCAGAATGCTCCCTCCAGTAATAATGCCCTCAGAGTGCTCCCTCCAGTAATAACGCTCTCATAGTGCTTCCTCCAGCAATAATGCCCTTAGAGTGCTCTCTCCAGTAATAATGCCCTTAAAGTGCTCCCTCTAGTAGTAATGCCCGCAGAGAATTCCCTACATAATGCTCTCATAGTGCTTCCTCCAATATTAATGCCTCAAGTGCTCCCTCCAGTAGTAATGCCCTCAGAATGCTCCCTCCAGTAGTAATGCCCTCAGAGTGCTCCCTCTAGTAATAATGCCCTCAGAGTGCTCCCTCCAGTAATAATGCTCTCATAGTGTTTCCTCCAGTAATAATGCTCTTAGAGTGCTCTCTCCAGTAATAATGCCCTTAAAGTGCTCCCTCTAGTAGTAATGCCCTGAGAGAATTCCCTACAGTAATAATGCTCTTATAGTGCTTCCTCCAATAATAATGTCTTAAGTGCTCCCTCCAGCAATAATGCCCTTAGAGTGCTCCCTCTAGTAATAATGCCCTCTGAGTGCTCCCTCCAGTAATAATGCCCTGTGAGTGCTCCCTCCAGTAGTAATGCCCTCAGAGTGCTCCCTCTAGTAATAATGCCTTCAGAGTGCTACTCCAGCAATAATGTCCTCAGAGTGCTCCCTCCAGTAATAATGCCCTCAGAGTGCTCTCTCCAGTAATAATGTCCTCAGAGTGCTCCCTCTAGTAATAATGCCCTCAGAGTACTCGGTCCGGTAATAATGCCCTTAGAGTGCTCCCTCCAGTAATAATTTCCTCAGAGTGTTCCCTCCAGTAATAATGCTCTCTTCCTTCAATAATAATGCCTCAAGTGTTTCTTCCAGTAATAATGCCCTCAGAGTGCTCCCTTCAGTAATAATGCCCTCAGCATGCTCCCTCCAGTAATAATGCCCTCAGAGTGTTCCCTCCAGTAATAATGCTCTCTTCCTTCAATAATAATGCCTCAAGTGTTTCTTCCAGTAATAATGCCCTCAGAGTGCTCCTTCCAATAATAATGCCCTCAGAGTGCTCCCTTCAGTAATAATGCCCTCAGAATGCTCCCTCCAGTAATAATGCCCTCAGATTGCTCCCTCGAGTAATAATGCCCTCAGAGTGCTCCCTCCAGTAATAATGCCCTCAGAATGCTCCCTTGAGTAATAATGCCTTCAGAGTGCTCCCTCCAGTAATAATGCCCTCAGAATGCGCCCTCCAGTAATAATGTCCTCAGAATGCTCCCTCCAGTAATAATGCCCTCAGAATGCTTCCTCCAGTAATAATGCCCTCAGAGTGCTCTCTCCAGTAATAATGCTCTTATAGTCCTTCCTCCAATAATAAAGCCTCAAGTGCTCCCTCCATCAATAATGCCCTTAGAGTGCTCCCTCCAGTAGTAATGCCCTCAGAGTGCTCCCTCCAGTAATAATGCCCTCAGAGTGCTCCCTCCAGTAATAATGCTCTCATAGTGCTTCCTCCAATAATAATGCCTCAAGTGCTCCCTCCAGCAATAATGCCCTTAGAGTGCTTCCTCCAGTAATAATGCCCTCTGAGTGCTCCCTCCAGTAGTAATGCCCTTAGAGTGCTCCCTCTAGTAATAATGCCCTCAGAGTACTCGGTCCGGTAATAATGCCCTTAGAGTGCTCCCTCCAGTAATAATTTCCTCAGAGTGCTCCCTCCAGTAATAATGCTCTCTTCCTTCAATAATAATGCCTCAAGTGTTCCTTCCAGTAATAATGTCCTCAGAGTGCTCCCTCCAGTAATAATGCCCTCAGAATGCGCCCTCCAGTAATAATGCCCTCAGAATGCTCCCTCCAGTAATAATGCCCTCAGAGTGCTTCCTCCAGCAATAATGCCCTTAGAGTGCTCTCTCCAGTAATAATGCCCTTAAAGTGCTCCCTCTAGTAGTAATGCCCTCAGAGAATTCCCTACAGTAATAATGCTCTTAGAGTGCTTCCTCCAATAATAATGCCTCAAATGCTCCCTCCAACAATAATGTCCTTAGAGTGCTCCCTCTAGTAATAATGCCCTCTGAGTGCTCCCTCCAGTAATAATGCTCTCTTCCTTCAATAATAATGCCTCAAGTGTTCCTTCCAGTAATAATGCCCTCAGAGTGCTCCCTCCAATAATAATGCCCTCAGAGGGCTCCCTCCAGTAATAATGCCCTCAGAATGCTCTCTCCAGTAATAATGCCCTCAGAGTGCTCCCTCCAGTAATAATGCCCTCAGCGTGCTTCCTCCAGTAATAATGCCCTCAGAGTGCTCTCTCCAGTAATAATGCCCTTAGGGTGCTCCCTCCAGTAATAATGCCCTTAGAGTGCTCCCTCCAGTAATAATGCCCTCAGAGTGCTCCCTCCAATAATAACACTCTCATAGTGCTTCCTCCAGCAATAATGCCCTTAGAGTGCTCTCTCCAGTAATAATGCCCTTAAAGTGCTCCCTCTAGTAGTAATGCCCCCAGAGAATTCCCTACAGTAATAATGCTCTCATAGTGCTTCCTCCAATAATAATGCCTCAAGTGCTCCCTCCAGTAGTAATGCCCTCAGAGTGCTCCCTCTAGTAATAATGCCCTCAGAGTGCTCCCTCCAGTAATAATGCTCTCATAGTGTTTCCTCCAGTAATAATGCTCTTAGAGTGCTCTCTCCAGTAATAATGCCCTTAAAGTGCTCCCTCTAGTAGTAATGCCCTGAGAGAATTCCCTACAGTAATAATGCTCTTATAGTGCTTCCTCCAATAATAATGTCTTAAGTGCTCCCTCTAGTAATAATGCCTTCAGAGTGCTACTCCAGCAATAATGTCCTCAGAGTGCTCCCTCCAGTAATAATGCCCTCAGAGTGCTCTCTCCAGTAATAATGTCCTCAGAGTGCTCCCTCTAGTAATAATGCCCTCAGAGTACTTGGTCCGGTAATAATGCCCTTAGAGTGCTCCCTCCAGTAATAATTTCCTCAGAGTGTTCCCTCCAGTAATAATGCTCTCTTCCTTCAATAATAATGCCTCAAGTGTTTCTTCCAGTAGTAATGCCCTCAGAGTGCTCCTTCCAATAATAATGCCGTCACAGTGCTCCCTTCAGTAATAATGCCCTCAGAATGCTCCCTCCAGTAATAATGCCCTCAGAGTGTTCCCTCCAGTAATAATGCTCTCTTCCTTCAATAATAATGCCTCAAGTGTTTCTTCCAGTAATAATGCCCTCAGAGTGCTCCTTCCAATAATAATGCCCTCAGAGTGCTCCCTTCAGTAATAATGCCCTCAGAATGCTCCCTCCAGTAATAATGCCCTCAGATTGCTCCCTCGAGTAATAATGCCCTCAGAGTGCTCCCTCCAGTAATAATGCCCTCAGAATGCTCCCTTGAGTAATAATGCCCTCAGAGTGCTCCCTCCAGTAATAATGCCCTCAGAATGCGCCCTCCAGTAATAATGTCCTCAGAATGCTCCCTCCAGTAATAATGCCCTCAGAATGCTTCCTCCAGTAATAATGCCCTCAGAGTGCTCTCTCCAGTAATAATGCTCTTATAGTGCTTCCTCCAATAATAAAGCCTCAAGTGCTCCCTCCAGCAATAATGCCCTTAGAGTGCTCCCTCCAGTAGTAATGCCCTCAGAGTGCTCCCTCCAGTAATAATGCCCTCAGAGTGCTCCCTCCAGTAATAATGCTCTCATAGTGCTTCCTCCAATAATAATGCCTCAAGTGCTCCCTCCAGCAATAATGCCCTTAGAGTGCTTCCTCCAGTAATAATGCCCTCTGAGTGCTCCCTCCAGTAGTAATGCCCTTAGAGTGCTCCCTCTAGTAATAATGCCCTCAGAGTACTCGGTCCGGTAATAATGCCCTTAGAGTGCTCCCTCCAGTAATAATTTCCTCAGAGTGCTCCCTCCAGTAATAATGCTCTCTTCCTTCAATAATAATGCCTCAAGTGTTCCTTCCAGTAATAATGCCCTCAGAGTGCTCCCTCCAATAATAATGTCATCAGAGTGATCCCTGCAGTAATAATTTCCCCAAGTGCACTCTCTAGTAATAATGCACTCAGAATGCTCCCTCCATTAATAATATCCCCGAGGGCTCTCTCCAACAATAATGCTCTCAGAGTGCTAACTCCAGTAATATCCCTTAGTGCTCTCTCCAGTTATAATGCCCTGAAAGTGATCCCTCCAGTAATAATATCCCAGAGTGTTCGCTCAAGTAATAATGCCCTTAATAATAATTATTAATAATGCTCCCTCCAGTAATCTTCTTATAGTGCTCTCTCCATGTGTCAGTCAGAGTCCCATCTGAACTAATAATGCCTTGAGTGCTCTCTTTACTAATAATGCCCTCATAGTGCTCCCTCCAAGTTAATGTCCTAAGTACTCCTTCCAGTAATAATGCCCTCAGAGTGCTCCCTCTAGTAATAACCCCACTGTGTCCCATTCAAGTATTATGCTGCCTGAGTGTCCCTGATAGTAATATTTGATTCATTCAGAGTTCCCTATCATTATTTATGCTACTGAGTGCTCAATCCAATAAATTTAATCCCTAAATGTCCTCCCAATACTATGGTGTAGCACCTACAAAAAATAAAGTTTACAGTGACCTATTTTTCCCCACTAATCCCCGCAGCCATGTGTCCTTTTCTGCCCTTTCAAAGAAGAGTTGTTCAGCACAAGCGTCACAATGCACTGATATCATTGCAGTGTGCCCCGTGTGCTGGGATGCTGACTTGTGTTTCTTTACTCCCTGCTTCCATATGCATTCCTTATTTCCTTTGTGGTTGTGCTTCCTTCAGCCTGAATCTACAATGTCCACTTTCCAATGAGAACAAACAAAAAGATTGCACGAACAGATGTGTTCAAACTGGTACTCTCTCTATCTGCGCTTAAAAATGGTAGTAGAAGGGATAGGGGGAGTTGAGCAAAGTCTCCGGCGTGGCTGTAACTGCTTTGGGGGCCACTCACTCTATTTCCGGGGCCACTCATTAGCTTCATACCTATGAACTGCTTTCCCCGCTCACCGGCCGTCCTGGCATCTGTGATTGGTTGCAGTCACACAGCTCCCTCCCATTGAGTGGCAGCGTGTCTGACTGCTTTCAATCACAGACGCTGTGAGTGTTTATATCATGGTGTAAAAATAAATATTTTTTTAAAAAAAAAATTGGTAAAAGGCTGCAGCCTCCAGCCATGCGCGCTATCTTTTTGGCTGTATATCAATATAAGAGGAACCGCATGCGGCTTTTTAATAAGTATTTAAATAAATCATTTAAAAAAACAGAGTGCAGCCTCTGCCAGTTTTGATACCCAGCCGTGATAAATGCTTACAGCTGGGGGCTGGTATTTTTAGGCTGGGGAGACCCATGGTTATTTGGCCCACCCAGTCTAAAAATAGCTGCTGCAGCCGCCCAGGATTGTCGCATCCATTAGATGCAACAATCTCGTAACTTTACCAGGGTCATCCCAATTGCTCTGGTGCAGTGGCAGTCTGAGTAATAAGAAGTTAAGGGCAGCTCACAGCTGCCACTAAGCCCTAGATTAGTATTGGGTAAGGTCTATGAGACCCCCATTACTAATCAGTAAGTGAAAAGAAAGAAATACAAACACCAAAAAAATCATTTATTTGAAATAAAATATAAAAAGAAAACACCTTCTTTCACCAGTTTATTAACCCCCAAAACACCCAGGTCTGACGTAATCCACACAAGATCCCACAATAATTTTAGTTCTTCTACATCTGAAGGCACAGCGCGCAGCCATAAAACATGACCACCCCCTGTAATCTTCAAGCAGACAATGAGCCACAGCGATGAGCAGTGACATCACTCAGTTTATTTGTGGTCACAGCTGAACATTCCCACGGTCCTCCACCTGTGACCACAGGCAACCTGAGCTCAAGTGACTCAGTGACCTGCATCTCCTGACAGAAAACCTTGGTTTTTTTCTGCCAAGAGATGCAGATTTGCTGCTGAAACTTTTACACCATATTCATGCACCCAATCTACACCTCCTGACAAAAAAAATCACATCACCACCGCAGTATACCACATGTGGTTGTCATGGGTTTTTTTGCCAGGAGGTGTAGATTGGGTGCATGAATGTTGTGTAAAAATGTATTCACCATATTTGTATCTCTTGGCCTGTGAACAGGTCTGTGAACTCAGTGACCTCACCTGAGGTGAGCTCATGGAGTTCAATGAAGTCACCTGAGGTCAGTTTACCTGTGACCAAAGGTGGAGGACTGTGGGAAGCTCCAGCTGTGACCGCAAATAACCTGAGTGACGTCACCACTGATTTATGTGGCTAATTCTCTGCCTGAAGCTCCCAGCAGGTGGTCATGCTCTACAGCCACGCGGATGGCCTTCAGTTGTAGCAGAGCTGGAATTGTGATGGGACCTCGTGAGGATGTCGGACCTGGGTATTATTTGAGCTATTAAATTGGTGAAAGAAGGTTAATTTTTTTGTATTTTACTTCAAAGGATTTTTGGCGGGTTTGTGTTTTTTTTTTGCCTTTCACTTACAGATTAGTATTGGTGAGGCTCTAATAGTCACATCCCATTACTAATCTAGGGCTTAGTGGCAGCCATGCTCTCTAATTAACCCCTTATTACCCCTATTGCCTTTGCACCAGGGCAATCAGGAAGAGCAGGGTAAAGTGCCGGGGTTGTCGCTTCTAATGGATGCAACAATCCAGGCTGCTGTATGCTACTATTTTTAGGCTCGGAGGCCAAATAACCATGGCCCTCCCCAGCCTAAGAATACCAGCTCCCAGTTGTTAGCTATATCATGGCTGGGTATCAAAATTGAGGGAGGCCGCACAATGTTTTTTAAAATTATTTATTTATTTATTTTTTTTTTAAAAAAAGCTGCTGATTATTCAATAAAAATGTGATCTGATATAAAAAAAAAGCTTTGGATCCTCTTATTTTGATACACAGTCAAGATAAATGAATGACTGTGGGCTGCAGCCTGTTACCATATGCTTTATTTGTGCTGGGTATCAAATATGGAGGACCCTATGCCAATTGTATACATTTTTTATTTTTACACCAATTTACAGTGACCCGCAGACAGCAACCAATCAGAGACACCAGGACTGCCAGTGGGTGGGAGAAGCAGTGCATATGTAAGAAGGATAATGAGCGGCCCCAGAAGTAGAGTGAGCGACCCGGAAGCAGTTACAGCCAAGCCAGAGACTCAGTAAGTATGGTACGCTTGCTTTATCCTTTCTTTTACCTTTTTTATTTTCATTACCTGAGTTGCTGGATCCAGATCATTACCCGGAACTCCCTGAGAACTCCGGGCCTGGGTACTTGGGTACTTTTGAACTTGCGTGAATTCGGACTTTTACATTCTGGGTCTGCCCATCCCTATTAAAGAGTGACCTTCATTTTAATTTTTCTTTTATAAACCAATAGTACACATGAAAATAATAAACTTTATAATATGTCGTATAAGACAAATTTTCTTCTTTCTCTTCCCGAAATGATCTTTGAATATCAAAATTCTCAATACCTGGTTGAGATCTGTCTTCAGTGCATACAGATTTTTATAATACTGAGATAGGAGATGACAGTTGGTCTTTAAAAGATTCTATGAAAAAGGGGTGGAGCACTTCCTCTAGCTCCCCCCATCCTATAGCTCCTCCCCTGGCCCGCCCTTCTACAGTAGAATCTTGTCAGTAGCAGCTGCCATCTCCTATCTCAGTAATATAAAAATCTGTCTTCACTGAAGACAGATTTTACCTGGAAATTAAGAATTTTGAGAATGAAAGATTAATCTAGGAGGAGAAAAAAGAAAATTCATCTGATAACATATATCACAAAGATTGTTATTTTCATGTAGACTACTGATCTATGAAATAGAAGTGAAAACGACGGTTATGTTACGCTTTAAGGATTTCTGAGGATGATTTTCTGAATAACTTGTCGTTATGGTTGGTCCGTGAAGGTTATTATCTTGGATGACACAAGTTAAAATGACTTCCCAGCCTTTACTACGATCTATTAGCCAGTGATGGGATGCATTAGAGGACGTCTGTCAGCAAAAATGATGACCTTTCAAACCAGAGACGCTCAGCGCAACATTGCAGCTGACAAATAATTCTTTGCAAGTTTGCACCTATTTGTATTTAATCTATGTCAGCCCCTCTATACATTGATTGACAGGTGTGGCAATACAGAAGCTAGAGAAGGGTGGATATTGGTAAAAAATAGTGATGAGTGACCACTACCATGCCTTGGTACTTGATACTCATAATGAGCAGTCGGACACTAGGATGGGCTTGACTTGTGTACCAAGTATACTGGAAATCAATGGAAAGATGTTACGGAAAAATGCTTGAGTTCACCATTGACTTCCATTATACTCAATACATGAGTCATGCCCATCCAAGCGTCATGAGTACCGAGCACCCAAGCATGGTAGTGCTCGCTCATCACCAGTTCTGAGTAACTATACATAGTATGATGGTGTGGCGCCCTGGACAAGCCAGGTCGTCACAGGTACTACACCAACACATATATAGGGACTGACCAAGTCAAATGTATATTAAATAAAGGAACATATCCCAATTTTATGCAAAAATACAAAAGTAGTTTATTTCAGTTAATAAATGGCCGCAACACATAAGGACATACACAAAGGGGTGAGTTAAAATCAACACAAAAGAGCGGTGTGAAACAAGTGGGGACCCACTTAGCAAGAATATAATATATCGTATATAAATATACAGGGGTTCTTCGGAAAACATGGTTTACATGCTCAGAACAGATTTCAGATAGTAGGTTGATAATATATAACACAGTATATGAAAGAGCACCTGCAGTAATAACAAGATTAAACTATATTGCCAAAACATCTACATAAAAGATCATTTGTGTAAGTTATTACAATCTGTCAGAGATTAGACATAGACATTCAAACAGCACAAAACGATCCAAGATAGATATAAGTGTGAATATACAGGGGACAATACCCATATGCATATAAAGTTATAACTTGTCAGATGAAAGACACGTGTTGTAGAGGGCACCAGTTGATCAAAGGAGTAATGTAAATTACAATGCAGGTGTAAACTCATGCTGATAAGGAAAGCATTGTAGGCAAAGCAGCGACTAATCAAAAGGCAAACATGCCATGAATACTGCAATTCTATGTACTGCTGTAATGGCAGTCAATGGCCGACAGCAAAGCTGCTAATGCTATGAATGAGCAAAAAAGTGAACCGGAGAGACCCGAGGATGTTACCAACCAAAGTGGATGCCACACAGGAACACACCGCCCCCACCTCGACGCGCGTTTCGCAACTGCTTCGTCGGGAAGTGTAGGGGCTGTGTGTCTGGATCCTTAAAAAGCTCCCAGCGAGCCGCTCACCAGCCTATCGCGGCGCGCGGCGGAACAGCGATGCCCGTCCCACACCGCACGCTGGAGTCAAGACAATCATGATGCAGCTGCAATCACGAAAGCCATGTGGACGCCAGGTGCGGCGGGGAGAAGCATACACGAACCGCCGCGCGCACAGGCAGGAAGCTGGAATCACCATGTCAAGATCGGGCAAACATAAGGGCAAGACAAATGGAAACAAAAAGGGGTTTGGAACAGTCAGTGAGTAATAAGAATCACAATACATTATAATTTCACACAATAGAGTCATATACAAAACACCAATAACAGTTCCAGATGATCCTTAATTGTAGATCCGTTTGCCAAGTGAGTTTGTTCCAAGAGCAGCTGACAGGGGGAGCAAACAGGGAACCAGATCTATAAAAGAAATATATACAAATAAAATTAGGATTAATTGGCAAAAATGCATAGCAAGACTAGACACCGAAACAAGCCGCCAAGGTAGATGAAAATGAATGACAATGTAATGAATCACAGTTGGTCCAATATAAAGAGAATATAGTCAGCCCTCATAGCAAAAAGGGTCTGAAACTGACAATGTCATTCAGACCTTCTGGCTTAGTGGTATTAAGAATAGTAATCCATCTGGCCTCCTTTTTGTATAATAAGTTCCTGACATTGCCTCCTCTGATCCCCAAAATTGCCTTGTCAATACCTCGAAACTTGAGACATCTCCAATTGCATCCATGTTTGTCCTTAAAATGACGCGGTATATTTTTAAGCAATGAAATCTCCTCCGGCTTTTGGGCTTTGGCCGCATTCTTAATGTCGCGGATATGCTCTAATATCCGTACCCTGAATTCACGGGTGGTGAGGCCCACATATATGAGCCCACATGGGCAGGTAGCCCAATACACCACATTCACAGTACGACAATTAATAAAATGTCTGATCTTAAAATTTTTAGAGCGGGAGGAATCCCAAAAAGTGGTTGCTCGATCCATCTGTGGACAGGCACCACAATCACCACACGAGGTGGATCCCCATCTTGGGCTACTAGATGTGAGGAAGTTGGCATTAGACACAGATGTATGGTGACTATTAACAATCAAATCTTTCAATGTTCTAGACCGCCTTGGTGTAATCGCAGGTCTAGGCGTGAGGATTGGGGCAAGATCAGGGTCCGCCAGTAAAATGGGCCAGTATTTAGAAATAATGGCTGACATCTCACGCCACTGTGCATGATAGGGTGTAATCAGACGGATGGTGTCATCACTCGTTTTGGGTTTGATTCTTAATAAATCATCCCGTACTGTCTCTTTGGCTCTTATATATCCCTTCTGCACAACAGAATGTGAATAGTGCCTAGCCCCAAATCTCCTCTTTAGGTTATCACATTGTTTTTCAAATAGCGCATCATTGGAGCATATTCTGCGCGCCCTCAAGAATTGACCCGTAGGAATAGAATTGATTACCTGGAACGGGTGAGAGGATCTGGCGCTCAGCAGGGAATTTGTTGCGGTATTTTTCCGGAAGATATCTGTGCACATGGTACTGTCGTCTCCCCTGGTGATAGCAACATCCAGAAAGTCGATTTTTTCAGGGCTGGCAACAAAAGTAAGTTTGATATTCCTGTTATTGTCATTAAGCCGCTGTATAAAGGTATTCAACTGATGGACCTCCCCCTGCCAAATTAAAAAGATGTCATCAATAAAGCGCAGCCACATGTGGACTGCGCCAAAATCAGAATCCGGAAATGTGATAGACCGTTCCCAATGTCCAAGAAAGAGGTTTGCGTATGAGGGCGCACAAGACGCCCCCATCGCAACTCCTCTCTCTTGGAGATAGAAACGGTCTTTAAATAAAAAGAAATTGTGTGTTAAAATAAAATTTAATAATAATAACAGGAGGTCCACCAGTTGACTATCAAGCATCGTGGTTCGAAGAAAAAACTCCACGGCTGCAATCCCATCAGTATGATTTATAGATGTGTACAGCGACTCGACATCAGCTGTTACCATTAAGATGTCTGTTTCGAATATAATACCATCCAGCCTGTTTAGTAGTTCCGTAGAATCACGGATATAGGATGGTAAGTTGATCACCAAAGGTTGAAGGTAGTGATCTAAAAATCTGCAGACCGGTGCACAAAGATTATTATTGCCGGAGACAATGGGCCTCCCAGGTGGGCAAGCTAAATCCTTGTGCACCTTAGGGAGGAAATAAATGGTAGGAATGGTGGGAAATTCGACGACCAAACCATCAAAAATAGATTTTGGGATAATACCCTTGTCAAAAGCTTCCTGAAGTATATCAAGGAGTTCACCCTGATAACGCCCCGAAGGATTTCCATCTAATCTGGAATAGCACGATCTATCCGATAATTGCCTAGATGCTTCAGCCTCATACTGAGATCTGGACCACAAAACAACGTTCCCACCTTTGTCAGCCTGCTTGATTATCACATCATCCATATTTTGAAGTTCTCTTATGGCCTTACGTTGTTGGCCACTTAGGTTATCATGGGTTCTTTGTTCTGAGATACCTCTAAGTTCTTGGGATACCAATTTGGTAAACATGTCGATGGAAGAGCAGGCTGACAAAGGTGGGAAGGCCGTTGAGCGTTTTTTAAAATGTGTGGGAAAGATGGAGGTGTTACCGCCATCCTGCTCAGCAAGTAGGGATTCCAGAATTTTAAGTGTCTCACGTTCTTCTCTAGATAGATCCCCATCCTGTCCCTGGCGTCTGCCAGAATGATATTTTTTTAAGAGAACTTTCCGGCTGAAAAGCTGCAAGTCTTTGATGGCGGTGAAGCAATCAAAGTTGGCAACTGGAGAGAAGGAGAGTCCCAATTGTAAAACATCAGTTTGTTCCTTTGTTAAGGTTTTATCCGTAAGGTTAATTACCTTTAAAGAGTCGGATTGATGTTGGTCACTTTTATTGGAGGAGTGTTTCTTCCTCTTGGTTGAATTTCTGGTCTCCATTCTGTTGTATGTATGACCATATCTCCCTTGATCTCTCCTATGGCCAAAAGATCTAGATGAGCCTTCACCAGACGAGAGGGATTCGATGGTACTCTGTGAGGTAGATCTATTCAGGGAGCCAGTTCGGAACATCTGATTTTGATGCCACTTAAATACAGTTCCATTTTTATAGTCATTTACATCCCGCTGAAATTTCTGACCCTTTAGTTGTTTAATCTCAGTCTCCCATTTGTCTAGTTCTTTTTTAAGACCGTCTTCAAAAGTTATAAGGTCATCTCTTGATATTATCTGCCTGATCTCACCATTAAGTTTTTCAATCTCATTCTCTAGTAATTCAATTTTACGTTTATCTGCGCCAATCAATAGCTCCAGCATAGTGCGGGAGCAAATTTTACAGGTTTCTTCCCATCTCGATTTGAAGGTTGAATCTTCCACTGTATAAGAGGGAAATATCTGGATACGAAGTCCCCTTGGAACAATGTCCCTACTCAGATATTGCTCGAGTGACGCCTTGTTCCACCAAGCTTTCAACCTTTTGTGCATAAGACTCTTCAATTGGACCTGTAATTCATGACATTGTGGGGGGGGCCTGTCAACGGTACCAGTAATGCCAGCATCAGTGCCAAAGACATCCTTAATTTGTGCAGTCCATTCTGCGTCACGACCACGAAAATCCATTTCAAAACCTGCGTTCAACCAAACAACATAGATTAGAACCAAAAGAATACAGGACCTAATTATCATATTGAACGTCACTAAGACCCAAGTCACCATACCATCAGTATATATAGGGACTGACCAAGTCAAATGTATATTAAATAAAGGAACATATCCCAATTTTATGCAAAAATACAAAAGTAGTTTATTTCAGTTAATAAATGGCCGCAACACATAAGGACATACACAAAGGGGTGAGTTAAAATCAACACAAAAGAGCGGTGTGAAACAAGTGGGGACCCACTTAGCAAGAATATAATATATCGTATATAAATATACAGGGGTTCTTCGGAAAACATGGTTTACATGCTCAGAACAGATTTCAGATAGTAGGTTGATAATATATAACACAGTATATGAAAGAGCACCTGCAGTAATAACAAGATTAAACTATATTGCCAAAACATCTACATAAAAGATCATTTGTGTAAGTTATTACAATCTGTCAGAGATTAGACATAGACATTCAAACAGCACAAAACGATCCAAGATAGATATAAGTGTGAATATACAGGGGACAATACCCATATGCATATAAAGTTATAACTTGTCAGATGAAAGACACGTGTTGTAGAGGGCACCAGTTGATCAAAGGAGTAATGTAAATTACAATGCAGGTGTAAACTCATGCTGATAAGGAAAGCATTGTAGGCAAAGCAGCGACTAATCAAAAGGCAAACATGCTATGAATACTGCAATTCTATGTACTGCTGTAATGGCAGTCAATGGCCGACAGCAAAGCTGCTAATGCTATGAATGAGCAAAAAAGTGAACCGGAGAGACCCGAGGATGTTACCAACCAAAGTGGATGCCACACAGGAACACACCGCCCCCACCTCGACGCGCGTTTCGCAAAAAAGGAGGCCAGATGGATTACTATTCTTAATACCACTAAGCCAGAAGGTCTGAATGACATTGTCAGTTTCAGACCCTTTTTGCTATGAGGGCTGACTATATTCTCTTTATATTGGACCAACTGTGATTCATTACATTGTCATTCATTTTCATCTACCTTGGCGGCTTGTTTCGGTGTCTAGTCTTGCTATGCATTTTTGCCAATTAATCCTAATTTTATTTGTATATATTTCTTTTATAGATCTGGTTCCCTGTTTGCTCCCCCTGTCAGCTGCTCTTGGAACAAACTCACTTGGCAAACGGATCTACAATTAAGGATCATCTGGAACTGTTATTGGTGTTTTGTATATGACTCTATTGTGTGAAATTATAATGTATTGTGATTCTTATTACTCACTGACTGTTCCAAACCCCTTTTTGTTTCCATTTGGCTTGCCCTTATGTTTGCCCGATCTTGACATGGTGATTCCAGCTTCCTGCCTGTGCGCGCGGCGGTTCGTGTATGCTTCTCCCCGCCGCACCTGGCGTCCACATGGCTTTCGTGATTGCAGCTGCATCATGATTGTCTTGACTCCAGCGTGCGGTGTGGGACGGGCATCGCTGTTCCGCCGCGCGCCGCGATAGGCTGGTGAGCGGCTCGCTGGGAGCTTTTTAAGGATCCAGACACACAGCCCCTACACCTCCCGACGAAGCAGTTGCGAAACGCGCGTCGAGGTGGGGGCGGTGTGTTCCTGTGTGGCATCCACTTTGGTTGGTAACATCCTCGGGTCTCTCCGGTTCACTTTTTTGCTCATTCATAGCATTAGCAGCTTTGCTGTCGGCCATTGACTGCCATTACAGCAGTACATAGAATTGCAGTATTCATGACATGTTTGCCTTTTGATTAGTCGCTGCTTTGCCTACAATGCTTTCCTTATCAGCATGAGTTTACACCTGCATTGTAATTTACATTACTCCTTTGATCAACTGGTGCCCTCTACAACACGTGTCTTTCATCTGACAAGTTATAACTTTATATGCATATGGGTATTGTCCCCTGTATATTCACACTTATATCTATCTTGGATCGTTTTGTGCTGTTTGAATGTCTATGTCTAATCTCTGACAGATTGTAATAACTTACACAAATGATCTTTTATGTAGATGTTTTGGCAATATAGTTTAATCTTGTTATTACTGCAGGTGCTCTTTCATATACTGTGTTATATATTATCAACCTACTATCTGAAATCTGTTCTGAGCATGTAAACCATGTTTTCCGAAGAACCCCTGTATATTTATATACGATATATTATATTCTTGCTAAGTGGGTCCCCACTTGTTTCACACCGCTCTTTTGTGTTGATTTTAACTCACCCCTTTGTGTATGTCCTTATGTGTTGCGGCCATTTATTAACTGAAATAAACTACTTTTGTATTTTTGCATAAAATTGGGATATGTTCCTTTATTTAATATACATTTGACTTGGTCAGTCCCTATATATACTGATGGTATGGTGACTTGGGTCTTAGTGACGTTCAATATGATAATTAGGTCCTGTATTCTTTTGGTTCTAAACTACACCAACACACCCTACACCCTGGCTAGGCACACCTAAGTCAAACACAAATCCTTATTGCCTTCCTCCAGGGGCTGATGTCCACACCAGGGGGTGGGCCAGGCGGTTGGTCCCGCCCACCGAGGAGTTCACAGTCCTGGAGGCAGAAAAAGGAGTCAGATCAGTTAGAGAGAGTGAAGTGGTAGGAGAGGAGACTGACCGTGTCTGGGTGTGTGGCCCGAACATACAGCAAGGTTGGCGGACGGTGGTGACCGTCTGCAGGAGAGGCTGATTGGAGTGAACCGTAAGGACCGGGGATGGGCGGTGGCCCGCTGGTACCGGACCGGGGAGTGAAGAGAAGCCAGCAGCATTCGGCAGGGCCTACGGAACCCGACCAGGCTAGGAGTCGCCGTAAAACCGGTCAAATCCGTTAGCGAAGGGAACCTCCGGGGTTTCCCAGCAGTCAAGACCCGATTGAAGGCAACAGCTCACACCGTAGAGGGAAACACAGTCACCGCCAAGGCTACAGTTCCCAGGGCCAGAGCCTGCGGGCAAAAGTGGCTCCCTCAGCATCCATCCAAGCTGGGGAGCGGGTTACCGGTGGGAAGCCATTGGAACCGTAAACACAACACAGGTGCAGGGAAAGGCAGTCACCATCAACCTACCGGGAGGAGAACAACCGCAGCCGCCTGTGGGACCCGTCCATCCAGCCGTTTGTTTGACCAGAGACTATGTGTGAATTACTGGCTGAGTGAGTACCACCGTGCCGTGCGGCACAGCGCTGCCCCCGCGACCCTGCACCTCACCAGGCCCCGTAACCCGCCTGTCACCCCTAAACCCTCACCGGGGCCCCGGGAAAACCAACCCCCTACCCACGGAGGGGAGAACCAACATCCAAGCTTCTCCCTGTCATCGCTCCCGGGATCCCCATCCAGAGCAGCGGTGGTGTCACAACTTCACCACAACCGTGGGTGGCGTCACAGACAATATCCCCAAACCACACACCACCCCCCTTTCACTCACAGGCGAGGAGCGCCGCTCGAGTCCCCGGGATCCAGCCCATCGCTCGAGCCACCACCGAGCAGCGGCAGCAGCAGCAGCCGGACCCGAGCAGTGGGTGAGCGCAGCGTCCCCTCCTCCGCCCGCGACAACTTGGCGTCACGAACAGGATCTTACCGCTCTGCCGTCTGGTAGAGGTGCGCCTTGTGACCGCCGGAGGGGTCCGGCCGAAAATTTGGAGAAGCCGCCGTTTTGGGCGCGAAAAGTCCCCGCTCGAGCGTCTTCCCGAGTAGTGGAGGCGCGAAAGCTGAAACCCCGCCCCTGTAGAGGAGGAGCCGGAAAAAGACTAAGGGGGACGGAAACAAGATGTTTGCGCCCGACGGAGCCGCTGGAGGAGCGGTGGTCGCAGCCACATGTAACTAGCGCTGCAGCATGCAGGGACGCCAGGACTCTGCTGAAACATGTTCCTGGATCCAGAAGCGAGATGTGCCAGGAGCTCCCGGCCCAAGTCCACTTCATGCTGGCGAAGTGGACGTCGGAGATGAAGGGCCTGGCCGCAACCGTTTGGGCATCCGAAGTGGAGGTGGTCTCAGAGGAGCGGATAAGCGACCCACGCCCCTATATCCCCGAGGGATCGGTCGATACGGCTGAGGGGCCCGGCCTGCTGCCGTCCACCACGCTATCTCCCTCACTGCCCATGCAAGCGGCCAACGCCCTGACCGACCCGTTACCCCTGCCACCGGTAGAGGAGCCCGCAGCATCTGTGGGAAAGGGCCCAGACCTGCGGCCCCCGGGCCTTACCTTTACCACCGCCCTGGCACCCGTCCCAGCTTTCATCCCGACTGCGACGGAGACGACGACGGCCCCGGCAGTCCGCCCGGCCGCAGCGGAGGCGACCCTCGACCAGAGGCCAGCGCCGCAAGTCCCGTCGACCGCTCCCAAACACCGGGCGTCAGCTGAGGCACGGCGGGGATGCAGCTGCCAGGAGGCAGAGCAGGCCACGTCACAGCGGGGTCCCTCATTATTGAAGGTACCGGTCGTAGCCGGCACGGAGGGACTCTGGCTGGGCCTATCCCACACACCACTTGAACCGGAGCCAGCAGAAAGTGCTCCACACCGGGAGCGGCAGCAAAGGCAGCTGTGCCGCGGGATTGCTGATTAAGAAAGAAAAGTTAGAGCATGGCAGCGGTTCCCGGTTACCTTGCTGTCGGTCCCCATTGGGACTCTGCTGACATTCCAGACGGCCCTCAAGGCTAAGGAGTCCGGTTGCAGGAGCAGTCGTACCCGCATCATCGGCAGCTGAAAATGGAGTCCTGTGGGACAGTGTCACCCCTGTGTGAGGGTGGCGTTGGGGGCTCGTGCTGTTCGATGGTGGACTGTGGGAAAGCTGCAGGAGGAAGCTGTACCGGAGCAAGGTGTTGTGGATGGCCCCTGTGACCCAGCTGACAGTCCCCGTTGGGACCCTACAGCAAGTCTCCGTTGGGACCCTACAGTTTTGTTTGTGGTAGCCCGTTGGCTACGAAGCACTGTTGTCCTCGTAGGGGGTTTCTGCAACCGTTGCGTAAGGAACTACTTACGGACAAGCCCGAGAACTTGCAGGGCAACCACAAACTTAGTGGAGTGTAAATAAAAATGTTTGTTGGCTTGAAACCGTCACCGCCTCCAAAGAGGCTGATTTGGGAGGATGGGCCTGGAGGAAAGGGATGGCCCAGGCCCACCACTACCGTAACCGGTGGCGATCCTCCAGGGGTTCAGGGGTCCCCATGGACGCGGGTCCCCTGAAAGAGACAGAACCCGCTCGGGCAACTTGGTGCTGGACTGGGGTCAAGGGGTGCTGCCCGCTTCTTAGGGGCAGCATCAGGGCCAGGTTGTTTGGGTGGGAGAAGAGCGGAAGCCGTACCGTTGAAAAATGTGAAAAATGTTTATGATGTTTTTTATGTGTGCTTTTACCGTTTTTACTCTTTTTCAGTTGTGAAAATAAAACCGGTGATGGACGGGCAGCCCGCGGACGGTCTACATTTTACTAAGGGGGAATGTGGCGCCCTGGACAAGCCAGGTCGTCACAGGTACTACACCAACACACCCTACACCCTGGCTAGGCACACCTAAGTCAAACACAAATCCTTGTTGCCTTCCTCCAGGGGCTGATGTCCACACCAGGGGGTGGGCCAGGCGGTTGGTCCCGCCCACCGAGGAGTTCACAGTCCTGGAGGCAGAAAAAGGAGTCAGATCAGTTAGAGAGAGGGAAGTGGTAGGAGAGGAGACTGACCGTGTCCGGGTGTGTGGCCCGGACATACAGCAAGGTTGGCGGACGGTGGTGACCGTCTGCAGGAGAGGCTGATTGGAGTGAACCGTAAGGACCGGGGACGGGCGGTGGCCCGCCGGTACCGGATCGGGGAGTGAAGGGAAGCCAGCAGCATTCGGCAGGGCCTACGGACCCTGACCAGGCTAGGAGTCGCCGTAAAACTGGTCAAATCTGTTAGCGAAGGGAACCTCCGGGGTTTCCCAGCAGTCAAGACCCGATTGAAGGCAACAGATCACACCGTAGAGGGAAACACAGTCACCGCCAAGGCTACAGTTCTCAGGGCCAGAGCCTGCGGGCAAAAGGGGCTCCCTCAGCATCCATCCAAGCTGGGGAGCGGGTTACCGGTGGGAAGCCATTGGAACCGTAAACACAACACAGGTGCAGGGAAAGGCAGTCACCATCAACCTACCGGGAGGAGAACAACCGCAGCTGCCTGTGGGACCCATCCATCCAGCCGTTTGTTTGACCAGAGACTCTGTGTGAATTACTGGCTGAGTGAGTACCACCGTGCCGAGCGGCACAGCGCTGCCCCCGCGACCCTGCACCTCACCAGGCCCCGTAACCCGCCTGCCATCCCCTAAACCCTCACCGGGGCCCCGGGACAACCAACCCCCTACCCACGGAGGGGAGAACCAACATCCAAGCTGCTCTCTGTCATCGCTCCCGGGATTCCCGTCCAGAGCAGCGGTGGTGTCACAACTTCACCACAACCGTGGGTGGCGTCACGGACAATATCCCCAAAACCACACACCACCCCCCTTTCACTCACGGGCGAGGAGCGCCGATCGAGTCCCCGGGATCCAGCCCACCGCTCGAGCCACCACCGAGCAGCAGCAGCAGCAGCCGGACCCGAGCAGTGGGTGAGCGCAGCGTCCCCTCCTCCGCCCGCGACAATGGGTCCACATCTCCCCTATACACAGTATGATGGGTTCACACCTCCTCTATACACATTATGATGAGTCCTCAGCTCCCCTATACACAGTATGATGAGCCCTCAGCTCCCCTATACACAGTATGATGAGCCCTCAGCTCCCCTATACACAGTATAATGAGCCCACAGCTCCCTATACACAGTATGATGAGCCCTCAGCTCCCCTATGCACAGTATGATGAGCCCTCAGCTCCCCTATACACAGTATGATGGGCCAACAGCTCCCCTAAACAGAGTATGATGAGCCCTCAGCTCCCCTATACACAGTATGATGGGTCCACAGCGCCCCTATATACAGTATGATGAGCCCAAAACTCCCCAATGCACAGTATGATGGACCCACATCTACCTTATATACAGTATAATGAGACCTCAACTCCCCTACACACAGGATGATGGGCCCAGAGCTCACCCAAAACACATCATAATGATCCACACATTGTTTCATGGTCCCACAGTAACTGAATATTGTCCCTCACAGTAGCCCCCACACTTTATAAGGGTCCCAAAAGTAGCCCCTATACTGTATAAAGGTCCCCACAGTAGCCCCTAAACTGTATATTCGCCCCCAAAGTAGCCCCCACAGTTTAGGACATGTTGCGGGCGGGGAGGGCGCTGCGCTCACCACGCTCGGGTCCGGTGCTGCTGCTGTTGCTCGGTGGCTCGAGCGGTGGGCCGGATCCGGGGACTCGAGCGGCGCTCCTCGCCCGTGAGTGAAAGGGGTGTTTTGTTGGTGTTTGGGATGTCGGTTTGTGACGCCACCCACGGTGTGTGGTGAAGTTGGGGCACCACCGCTGCTCTGTACGGGGATCCCGGGAGCGATGACAGGGAGCAGCTGGGATGTTTCTCTCCCCTCCGTGGGTAGGGGGTTTTGGCAGTCCCGGGGCCTGGAGTTGTCTGTTTTGTGGATTGCTGGGTTTGGCCAGATGCAGGGTCGCGGGGCAGCGCAGTGCCAGACGGCACAGTGGTACTTACTCAGCCAGTAATGCACACGGAGTCTCTGGTAAAACAAACGGCTGGATGGAAGAGTCCCACAGGCGGCTGCGACGGTGACTCCCGGTAGGCTGGCGGTAACTGTCTCTCCCTGCACCGCTGTTATGTTCTCGGCCCCGATGGCTTCCCACCGGTAACCCGCTCCCCTGCGGTATGTTGGCTAAGGGAGCCCCTTCTTGCCCGCAGGCTCTGGCCCTGGGAGCTCTAGCTCTGGCGGTAGCTTTATCTCCCTCACGGTTCGGACGGTTGCCTTCAGTCGGGTCTTTATTGCTGGGAAACCCCGGAGGTTCCCGTCGCTGACGGATTTGACCGGTTTTACGGCGACTCCTAGCCTGGTCGGGGTCCGCAGGCCCTGCCGGATGGTGCTGGCTTCTCTTCGCTCCCCGATCCGGTACTGGCGGGCCACCGCCCGTCCCTGGTCCTTACGGTTGTGCGTCAATCGGCCTCTCCTGCAGACGGTCACCACCGTCTGCCAACCTTGCTGTTTCTGTGCCCGGGCCACGTACCCGGACACGGCCAGTCAGTTCCTCCACTACTACTTTCCTCACTCTCCTCTACACTCTCCAAACTGTTCTCCCTTCCTTTTCCCGCCTCCAGGACTGTGAACTCCTCGGTGGGTGGAGCCAACCGCCTGGCTCCGCCCCACCTGGTGTGGACATCAGCCCCTGGAGGGAGGCAACAAGGATTTGTGTCTGACTTAGATGTTCCTAACCGGGGTGTGGGGTGTGTTGTTGCAGTACCTGTGACGTCCTGGCTTGTCCAGGGCGCCACATTCCCCCTTGGTTAAACGCAGACCATCCGTGGGCTGCTCGCCCATCACCGTTTTATTTTCCCAACTGGAAAAAGGTAATAAAATGGTAAAACATGCAAAATCACAAACATTTTATAACTTCCCACAACGGGAGGCACAGTACTTTAACGTTACCAACGTTTCATTAACGGTACGGCTTCCGCTCTCCCCCCGCCCAAACAACCTGGCCCTGATGCTGCCCCTAAGAAGTGGGCAGCACCCCTTGCCCCAGTCCAGAACCAAATTGCCCGAGCGGGTACGGTCTCTTTCAGGGGACCCACGTCCATGGGGAACCCCTGAACCCCTGGAGGATTGCCACCGGTTACGGTAGTGGCGGGCCTGGGCCATCCATTTCCTCCAGGCTCATCCTCCCAAATCAGCCTCTCCGGAGGCGGTCACGGAATCAAGCCAACATTTTATTTTCATGACACAAGTTTGTGGTTGCCCTGCGAGTTCTCGGGCTTGTCCGTAAGCAGTTCCTTATGCACGGTGCAAAGGGGTCCCAACGGGGACTAGTTGCCGGCAACGGCCGGTTTAATCACGGTGTTAATCTGATAAACTTCTTCGGTTGATTCAATCTTACCATTCGGTTACAGTCAAAAACAAACAAGAACATCACACGGTGCTTGTGGTCCCAACGGGGACACTTGCAGCAGCGAACCGCCGTCATCACTCTGGACCCGCTCCTCCTGGCAGGGGAGGGGACTGGGTTGGTGCTGGAGGCTCCTGGCCTCCTCTCAGCCTAGCGTCCAGGGCAAACCAGCCCCTCTCCCCGCAGTGCCGGGTATAGGTGACAAGGTCACCGGGAAACAAGTTGCGACTCGGGTGATCTTCCGGCAGGTGGTCGTTGACGTCCCTCCGGGCTATGAAAACTTTGGCCTCCAGGCCCGGTTAGAAAATGAAGCCGTAGCCCCTTCGGACGTCAAACCTCCTCACTTCCCCCTCATACCTCGGGCCCTGCACTCGGAAAGTGGCTCTGCGGAGGTTCTCCTTTTCCCTTATCATGCGGGCCACCAGCTTTGCCTTTCTCTTCTCTCTCTCCGCGATCTCCTGGCCCAGCGGTGTCAGCTCCCTGTCCCAGTAAGGGGCTATCGCAGGCCCCTGCGCACGGGTCGGGCCCTGCGAGACCTCCTTTACACTGCCCAGGACCGGCATTCGAGGTGGGAGGTCCCGCGGTGTCATGGCCTGGGATGCTGCCGCACAGCAACAACCCGGCGCAGCCTCAGCCGAGGCGTGGGGGATGGGTACAGGGCGCTTCTCCCGCTTGACCTCCGTCTCTTTCTGCACGGGGCAAGCTGCCGAAGTCGGTTCTGGCCTAGGCACGGTCACTGGGTGTGCCTCAGGGGCATCTCCGCTAACGGGCTCGGCTTTCTGTATATTCCAGGGGAGCGGCGCCGGACAGTCACGGGCCTCGGCTGCAGGTCGGTCCGCCTGGGCGGATTGGCAGGCTACCGCTACCGGTTGCGGTGGTAGCGGGCCTAGTGGCGGGGCAGCAGCAGCCAACACGGGCAGCGGGGGAGGCAGCAGGGCGAGCGGGCGCAGACCGGGCTCCTCAGCCAATATGGCCGACCCTCTAGGGATACAGGGGCGTGGGTCGCTTACCCGCTCTTCCAATTCTTCCTCCACCTCACGTCTCCGGATGGCCGCCACCACGTCCGCCATGTCGGCCTCCCACTCCTCCAAAAGGAGCTGCACTCGGATCTGCAGTCGGCTATGCAGCTGAGCGGTCCGGACCTCCACCCACGCTGCGGTGCAAGGCGCGGGGGATACGGTATTGCTCGTCGGACGATGCATCGCTGTGACGGCCTCCTCCAGGAACCAAAAGATGGCCGCAGGGTCCTGGCGTCCCTGCTTTTATAGCCACGATCTACATGCGGCCAGACGCCATCCGTGCCCCCTTGGTGTCTCTCTCTCACCTCCTCTTCTGGGGCGGAGCTTCAACTTTCGCGCCTCTACTGCTCGGGAAGACGCTCGAGCGGGGATTTCTCGCGCCCAATATGGCGGCTCTCGAAAATTTTCGGCCGGACACCTCCGGCGGGACACAAGGCGCACTTCCACCAGGTGGTAGAACGGTAGGATCCTGTTCGTGATGCCAAGTTGTCACGGGCGGGGAGGGCGCTGCGCTCACCACGCTCGGGTCCGGCGCTGCTGCTGCTGCTCGGTGGCTCGAGCGGTGGGCCGGATCCGGGGACTCGAGCGGCGCTCCTCGCCCGTGAGTGAAAGGGGTGTTTTGTTGGTATTTGGGATGTCGGTTTGTGACGCCACCCACGGTGTGTGGTGAGGTTGGGGCACCACCGCTGCTCTGTACGGGGATCCTGGGAGCGATGACAGGGAGCACCTGGGATGTTTCTCTCCCCTCCGTGGGTAGGGGGTTTTGGCAGTCCCGGGGCCTGGAGTTGTTGTCTGTTTGGTGGATTGCGGGGTTTGGCCAGGAGCAGGGTCGCGGGGCAGCGCAGTGCCAGATGGCATGGTGGTACTTACTCAGCCAGTAATGCACACGGAGTCTCTGGTAAAACAAACGGCTGGATGGACGAGTCCCACAGACGGCTGTGACGGTGACTCCCGGTAGGCTGGCGGTAACTGTGTCTCCCTGCACCGGTGTTATGTTCTCTGCCCCGATGGCTTCCCACCGGTAACCCGCTCCCCTGCGGTATGTTGGCTAAGGGAGCCCCTTCTTGCCCGCAGGCTCTGGCCCTGGGAGCTCTAGCTCTGGCGGTAGCTTTATCTCCCTCACGGTTCAGACGGTTGCCTTCAGTCGGGTCTTTATTGCTGGGAAACCCCGGAGGTTCCCGTCGCTGACGGATTTGACCGGTTTTACGGCGACTCCTAGCCTGGTCGGGGTCCGTAGGCCCTGCCGGATGGTGCTGGCTTCTCTTCGCTCCCCGATCCGGTACCGGAGGGCCACCGCCCGTCCCTGGTCCTTACGGTTGTGCGTCAATCGGCCCCTCCTGCAGACGGTCACCACCGTCTGCCAACCTTGCTGTTTCTGTGCCCGGGCCACGTACCCGGACACGGCCAGTCAGTTCCTCTACTACTACTTTCCACACTCTCCTCTACACTCTCCAAACTGTTCTCCCTTCCTTTTCCCGCCTCCAGGACTGTGAACTCCTCGGTGGGTGGAGCCAACCGCCTGGCTCCGCCCCACCTGGTGTGGACATCAGCCCCTGGAGGGAGGCAACAAGGATTTGTGTCTGACTTAGATGTTCCTAACCGGGGTGTGGGGTGTGTTGTTGCAGTACCTGTGACGTCCTAGCTTGTCCAGGGCGCCACAGACACATCCCCACAGTAGTCATCACATTGTATAATGGCCCCAAAATTTATTTCAGCCCCCAGTAGCAGTATCTCCAACATTGTATAAAGGCCTCCACACTATATGATGGCACTCAAACTGTATAATGGACCCCTGTCTGTATAATGGCCTCCCCATTAGTTCCACACTTTATAAGGCCCACCCACAATGTATAAGGGCACCCAAAATGTATAAAGGACCCCCTCATAGTAAATGGGCTCCCACAGTACTCCATGCAAAAAAAATCCAAAATATCCTATACTCATCTAATCAAGGATCCTAATTGGTCCAGAATGAGTGGATCACCCCGCTGTCATTGCACGCACAAGACGTCAGAGTCCCGACACTGCACAATGACGTCACCGTACTGGGACTCTGATGTACTGCGTGCTTGCCCGTCGGCTTAAAGAGCCATGTGGTTCACAGAACAGAGAGCGGTAGAGCAGGGAGAACATTTGTCCTTGCTCTGCCGCAGAGATGAACTTTACTGGTGCTCTGTGCATGCTGATACAGTTAATCGTGGCAGTAGCTAAAAGTGGGCCCCTCTGAACGCGGAGACTGGGGCGACCGCACCCTCCGCCCCCCCCCTCCCCGGTAGCAACACTACTGCCAGTACCCCTTAAATCACTTTCCCCTGAGTGATTCCTGTATGTACTGTATGCAAGAATTTATTTATATTTAATTTTTTTAGTAATTTAAGATTTTTTAGTAAAATATGGAATATTTTAGAGCAAAAAAAAATTTGGAGTCAGAAAAAAAGATCATTTTTTATTTTGTTACAAAAATCATGAATTGTGTGCTCATTTTTGATGAATTTGGCACAAAAAAAATCAGTGAATACCACAACATAGAAAAAGTGACTGCAAATGATAAATCAAGTCCTCAGAGTCTGAAGAAGCCTCACTGGTGAGTGTGAAAATTGCAAAATTTTGAACACAGATTATGATATTGGAAAAAAAAACATTAGCAAACATTTTTAAAAAATATATTTAACACAAAAACCTGATTTACACAATAAGTCATTTTCCGATGGCACATTCCCTTTAAGACACTTGTTTCCTGGTTAAAATGGGTGAGTAGACATTGGACTGTTTCGGAAATCCAACTGAAGAAGCTGAGCCAGCCGACCGATGTCCACCAGGCAGTTACGACACTTCCTCGTAAGGTCAAGAAGAGTCAACGCCACCGTGCCGCCATATACGACTACAGACAACCGAAGTTCCTATACTTGCTCTTCAGATCGCGATGGGTCAAGTCTTCTCACTGGGACAACTTGTGTTGCTTTACAACATCCGGAACATATGTATTTCAGAAAACAGAGATAGGCGCTCCCAGAAATCACCACAGTCACAATAATGATCACTGTAGCACCAAACGCCGGTGGACACCGTGTCCTCTAGAATGGACTGAAGGCCACCATTTGTTGTCAGGACTGGTGTTTCTGTGTGGTCATCTGAAAAAAAAAAGAAAACAACTATGAATACACCTCCTAGAATATACTTTATAACAGTAATCTGTAAACCACGATACTGTGTGGATAGGGATTAGCGAAGCCGAATGGTAAAGTTTAGGGTTCGTATCGGGCACTGGGTATTCGGGGTTCAGACTCCAACACAGACTTTAAAAAAAGTCTGTGTCCGATTCAGTGTTTGGGTACTGTTTGTATGTTTTATTTAGCTACATTTCATGTGGAAAATGACTGTGAAGAATAAAGATAAAAAAAAATTAAAACTTTTTGATAACCGGGGCTAGTAAAACAAACAGCTATGGGCAGCAACCCTCAGTTATCAGCTTTACCTTGGCTGGTTATCAAAAATAGAGGGGATCCCACACCATTTTTTAAAATGATTCAAATCATTTTAAAAAATGGCGTGAGGTTTCCCCTATTTTTCATAACCAGCCAAGGTAAAGCAGACAGCTGGGGGCTGGTATTATTAGGCTGGGAAGGCCCATGGTTATTTGGCCCTTCCCCAGACTAAAAATAGCAGACTGCAGCACTTGATCAGCATTTCCCAATTGCCCTGGTGCGGTGGAAATCGGGGTAATACTCGTGGAGTTGATGTCAGCTGTGAATTGACAGATGGCATTAAACCAAGAGGTTAGTAATGGAGAGGTGTCTATCAGACATTCCAATTACTAACCTGGCAAGTATAAAGCAAAAAAAAACCCAAAAAAACAGACGGGGGGGGTGGGAGAACGTTTTTTTTAATAAAGACTCTTGTTCACCAATTACTTCAAAATACATCCAGGAAGAGCCAACGCAATCCAAAGAGTAATGTCCTACCACATCCATCAATTTCTATGGAGTTTTGTTGTGAGAACTTTCTCATAACGAGGTTCGATAGGTCACTGCCGGTCAGCGGCAGCCCGAAATTTTTCACAATTCTCCCACTGCTTGGGAGAAATTCCATACGTACCTCTGGAGCCTCGTTCTTAGAAAGTTCTTAGAACAAAGCTCAATAGAAATCAATGGGCATCATGGGACATTACTTTTGGATTACATCAGAACTTTCAAGATTTGTTTTTAATTAGTGAATTGGGGAACTAAGGAGTGTGGGGAGAGTGTTAATTGAAATAAACCTTTTTTTTCTTTGTGTGTGTTTTTAATTTTGTAGTTATTGGGTTAGTAATTGGTGTGAGTGATAGTCACGTCTCCATTACTAACCCTGGGCTTGATGCCAGCGGTCAATTCACAGCTAACATCAACCCCATAAACCATTACCCCGACTGCTACCGAGCCGAATAAAATGCCAGAATTGGCATATCTAATGGATGGCCCACTTCTGGGGTGGCTAGGAGCTGCTATATTTTAAGCTGAAAGAGGCCAAATAATAATTGGCCCTCCCATCCTAATAATATCAGCCCGCTGCTGTCTGCTTTACCTTGGTTGGTTATCAAAAATGAACGAAGCCCATGCAGTTTTTATAAATTATTGAAATAATCTTTAAAACAGGGTGGGATCCCCTCTATTTTTGACAACCAGCCAAGGTAAAGCAGACAGCTGAGTGTTGCAGCCTGCAGTTGTCCACTCTACCTGCACTGATTATAAAAAATAGGCAGGAGCCCACCTAATTGTTTTTTTAAAAATGTTTTCCCTATCCATATTTGTTTGCAGGGCAATTGCCCCTATTTTGCTTGCCTTTGCAGCCCCTAGCCCATACTATGAGCATTTTACAGCCATTTTATAGCACAGTAGTTCGGGTCTCCATTGACTTATATGGGGTTTGGGGTGAAGTTCGGGTCCTGAACCAAACTTTTAACTAAAGTTTGGCCGAACCTGGCGAACCCAAACTTCCACTGATTTGCTTTTCTCTATATGTGCAGTAAAGAACCAACAAACCAACCGGGAAAGCAGCCAATCAACAAAATATCAGAATGGTCATAAGTAGCAGCACGGACATTAATTGCTTTTCTAGGACACACTGGAGATGTTGCAAAGTTATCTGAAGGTTTCAACTTTGGCTCAAACCTCAAATGTAAAATGAATTTGTCACCAAGAGCAGCATAATATAGGGGTAGAGACCCTGATTCCAGTAATGTATTACTTAGTAGGCTGCTGTAGCTTTTCTAAAATTATTGTTATATCAGTAGGACATTAGCACCAGAGGACTAGTAAACCTACTACCATGTAGTCCAACCACGCACACACCACTGATTGGTAATTTGGTACACAAAAATCTGCCAATCAGTGGTTGTGAGCGGGGTTATGCACAGCTCACTGTTCAGAGAATTTGTAGATCTGCAGCAGAGAAACTAGTTTCTAATTAGGGATGATCGAATACCACAAAAATCCGACTTCGCGAATATCCGACGAATAGGTCGCCGCTATGCGAATATTCGTTGTGCAATATAAGTCTATGGGAAGCCCGAATAGTTGTTATTCGGGTTTCCCATAGACTTATATTGCACATCGAATATTCACGAATAGTCGAATTCGGCGAATATTCGCGAAGTCGGATATTTGTGGTATTCGATCATCCCTATTTCTAATCAAAACTACAGCCCCTAGTAAACTAAGTGATTCATTACTGGAATCAGGGTCTCTGCCTCTACATCATGTTGCTCTATGACAGACAGGTACCCTTTAAGCAAATTGCTCGGTCCTTCACCGATCATCTCTGGACAGAGTTGGCAGCAAGTGATTAATTCCCCAAGAGCGCCACCATAGGAGAAATGAAGCATTACACAGTGTCCATTGAAATAAACAATGAAATAAATATATAAAAGTCAAAAATAACAAATAAATTCTAATAATCTATTATGTCGGTGAACGTTCTCACCATCTTCAGAATGTACCACCACATGACTTCTGAAAAATGTCTTAGGCAAGGTCAAGGGTTGCGAACCGCAATCTCCCAATAAGATAAAGAAGAATTGGTAAATTTTAGGATGAACAATCAGGACGAGCGTTGACAAAGGTTGTAATGGATCATATATGTCAGGAACGCTGAAAAGTGACTGATTCTCCATTGTCTTGTTTCCGAGAGAGTGGAAGAACTCGGCATTGTGTCGGCCTGCAGGAACAATAGAGCCTTCCATGACCTGCCTCTTCCCCCGAGATCTTGCCCTAACCCAGGAAACTAAAGACATATCCTTGAGTTTACGCAACTCATCTCAGCAGGTGGAGGCTGGAAAGAATCAGAACAAAGATGTCCCATATTCACAATGTCCTCTTTCTTCCCTCTCCTCCTCTGCCTATGACTAAATGTGAAGCTTTTAGACTTGTCTTGACCTTGGAGACTTTTATCATTTAGGGCACATCTAATTCCACCTTCGGCTATAGAGATGTTTTCAAAGGTTGACTGCGGGAAATAAAAGAATCTGAAATTGGATTACAATCCTTTAAAAGAAAAAAATATTTAGTGAACAATTCTAGTTGGAACTGTACATGCATGACCCTGGCATCTAAGCTAACAGTCACACCGGACTCCGTGCTGGTGTCTTCATAGACGTCTTATGGATGTTGAACTGCAAAATTTATTAAGAAAATTGGTTTACTCACCTTTCAAGTGGAAATTCTCCTAGATTTGTTTTGTCACATGGGATTTTTTTTATGTGTTAAAATAGAATATGTATTGTGACAAATTTAGTATGAGCTGTATGTACTTTAGAAGATGCATGACCTTGAAGCTTGAAGGTCAAACAGGACCATTGTAAGACATCTCATGGACAGTGCACTATGAATACGTCATGAAATACTCTTATATGAGAATGTCCAAATGTGGCTTCTTGTGTGCCTGAAATCAGATATTGACTTCTTCTGCTTCTCAAGTAAATATGAAGAATTCGATACTTTTTGGATTCTTTTTGTCTATCTATCTATCTATCTATCTATCTATCTATCTATCTATCTATCTATCTATCTATCTATCTATCCCTCTATCTATCTATCCCTCTATCTATCCCTCTATCTATCCCTCTATCTATCTATCCCTCTATCTATCTATCCCTCTATCTATCTATCTATCTATCTATCCCTCTATCTATCTATCCCTCTATCTATCTATCTATCTATCTATCTATCTATCTATCTATCTATCCCTCTATCTATCTATCTATCTATCTATCCCTCTATCTATCTATCTATCTATCTATCTATCTATCTATCTATCCCTCTATCTATCTATCTATCCATCTATCTATCTATCTATCCCTCTATCTATCTATCTATCTATCTATCATCTATCTATCTATCTATCTATCTATCTATCTATCTATCTATCTATCTATCTATCTATCTATCCCTCTATCTATCTATCTATCTATCTATCTATCTATCCCTCTATCTATCTATCTATCTATCCCTCTATCTATCTATCTATCTATCTATCTATCTATCTATCTATCTATCTATCTATCTATCTATCCCTCTATCTATCTATCCATCTATCCATCTATCCATCTATCTATCTATCTATCTATCTATCTATCTATCTATCTATCTATCTATCTATCTATCTATCTATCTATCTATCTATCCCTCTATCCATCTATCTATCTATCTATCTATCTATCTATCCCTCTATCTATCTATCTATCTATCTATCTATCTATCTATCTATCTATCTATCTATCTATCTATCTATCTATCTATCTATCTATCTATCTATCCCTCTATCTATCTATCTATCTATCCCTCTATCTATCTATCCTTCTATCTATCTATCTATCTATCCCTCTATCTATCTATCTATCTATCTATCTATCTATGGCGCCCTGGACTAGCCAGGTCGTCACAGAGTAACACACAAACACCCCAACCCCCATTAGACAGTACATCAGCCAAACAAAAAACAAAACCCTTGTTGCCTCCCTCCAGGGTCTGATGTCCACACCAGGTGGGGACGGAGCCAAGCTGGTTGGCCCCCACCTACCGAGGAG
>NC_134354.1:772764231-772769231 GCF_048569485.1 Anomaloglossus baeobatrachus
TATCTATCTATCTATCTATCTATCTATCTATCTATCCCTCTATCTATCTATCCCTCTATCTATCTATCCCTCTATCTATCTATCCTTCTATCTATCTATCTATCCCTCTATCTATCTATCTATCTATCTCTCTATCTATCCCTCTATCTATCTCTCTATCTATCTCTTTATCTATCTATCTATCTATCTATCTATCTATCTATCTATCTATCTATCTATCCCTATATCTATCTATCTATCTATCTATCTATCTATCTATCTATCTATCTATCTATCTATCTATCTATCTATCTATCTATCTATCTATCTATCTATCCCTCTATCTATCTATCCCTCTATCTATCCCTCTATCTATCTATCTATCTATCTATCTATCTATCTATCTATCCCTCTATCTATCTATCTATCTATCTATCCTCTATCTATCCTTCTATCTATCTATCTATCTATCTATCTATCTATCTATCTATCTATCTATCTATCTATCTATCTATCTATCTATCTATCTATCTCTCTATCTATCCATCTATCTATCCCTCTATCTATCTATCTATCTATCTATCTATCCTCTATCTATCTATCTATCTATCTACCTATCTATCTATCTATCCCTCTATCCCTCTATCCATCTATCTATCTATCTATCTATCTATCTATCTATCTATCCCTCTAACCCTCTATTTATCTATCTATCCCTCTATCTATCCCTCTATCTATCTATCTATCTATCTATCTATCTATCTATCTATCCCTCTATCTATCTATCCCTCTATCTATCCCTCTATCTATCCCTCTATCTATCCCTCTATCTATCTATCTATCTATCTATCTATCTATCTATCTATCTATCTATCTATCTATCTATCTATCTATCTATCTATCTATCCCTCTATCTATCTATCTATCTATCCCTCTATCTATCTATCTATCTATCTATCTATCTATCCCTCTATCTATCTCTCTATCTATCTATCTATCCCTCTATTTATCTATCCGTCTATCTATCTATCTATCTATCTATCTATCTATCTATCTATCTATCCCTCTATCTATCTATCCCTCTATCTATCCCTCTTTCTATCTATCCCTCTATCTATCTATCTATCCCTCTATCTATCTATCTATCTATCTATCTATCTATCTATCTATCCCTCTATCTATCTATCTATCCCTCTATCTATCTATCTATCTATCCCTCTATCTATCTATCCTTCTATCTATCTATCTATCTATCTATCCCTCTATCTATCTATCTATCTATCTATCTATCTATCTCTCTATCTATCTATCTATCCCTATATCTATCTATCTATCTATCTATCTATCCCTCTATCTATCCCTCTATCTATCTATTTATCTATCTATCCCTCTATCTATCTATCTATCTATCTATCTATCTATCTCTCTATTTATCTATCCCTCTATCTATCTATCTATCTATCCCTCTATTTATCTATCCCTCTATCTATCTATCTATCTATCTATCTATCTATCTATCTATCTATCTATCTATCTATCTATCTATCTATCTATCTATCTATCCCTCTATTTATCTATCCCTCTATCTATCTATCTATCTATCTATCTATCTATCTATCTATCTATCTATCTATCTATCTATCTATCTATCCCTCTATTTATCTATCCCTCTATCTATCTATCTATCTATCTATCCCTCTATTTATCTATCCCTCTATCTATCTATCTATCTATCTATCTATCCCTCTATCTATTTATCTATCCCTCTATCTATCTATCTATCTGTCACGGGCGGGGAGGAGGGTGTCAGCACACTACGCTCACCCCCTTCTGCTCGGGTCCAGCGGCTGCTGCTGCTCAGTGGTGGCTCGAGCCGTGGGCCGGATCCCGGGGGTTTCTCGAGCGGCACTCCTCGCCCGTGAGTGAAAGGGGGGTGTTGGGTGTGGGGGATTGTTTATTGTCCTTGACGCCACCCACGGTTGTGGTGATTTCACCACCGCTGCTCAATACGGGGATCCCGGGGGATGGTGATGCGGAGCAGCCAGGTGTTGTGTTGCCCCTCCGTGGGTAGGGGTTGGTGATCCCGGGGCCCGGTGATGGCTTGGGAGGTGCAGGGCCTGGTGGGCGCAGGGACGCGGGGGGCAGCGCTGTGCCTTGCGGCACTGTGGTACTCACTCAGCCTGAGACGTTGACACAGTTTTTACGGTAAACCAAACGGCTGGTAAGACGGTCCCACGGACGGCTGCACTTGCTCTCCCAGTAGGTGACGGTGATGTCCCCTCTTCCTAGCACCTTTGTGTACTTGTTGGTTGCGATGGGTCCCACACCGGTAACCCGCTAAGGAGCTAAGGAGCTCTACTTTTTGCCCGCAGGCGGTGGCCCTGAGAAACTGGTGCCTTGGCGGTGGCGGTGTCTCTCTTACACTGGCTGGGCTGTTGCCTTCAATCGGGACTTGGTTGTTGGGGGATCTACGTCCCCTTCACTGACGGATTTGGCAAATTCTGGCGACTCCAAGCCTTGCCGGGGTCCGAGAGGCCCCTGCCCTGGTGCTGACTGTCCTTCGGAACACTGCTCCAGACCGCCGGGCACACAGCCTCCGGGGTCCTTCCAGGAACTTCCAAACGGTCCCCCCTCCAGACAGTCACCGCCGTTGCTGACCTTGCTGACCTGTCCTGCACACAGCTGGACTACTTCAGGCTTTTGCACACTCTTTCTGTTCTGTCACCACTCTTGCTTTCCTCCTTTACTACTTTTCTTCCTTCACTTTCACTTAGCTGTTTACTCTAGCCCTGCCTGGGCTAATCTCTGCTGTTTACTCTTTCATGTCCCTCACTGGACTGCCTGGTTTTCTTCCCGCCTCCAGAGCTGTGAACTCCTCGGTAGGCGGAGCCAACCTCCTGGCCCACCCCCTGGTGTGAATCATCAGCCTCTGGAGGAGAGGCAACAAGGATTTTTGGTTAACTTTGGTGTTCCTAACTGGGATGTAAGGTGTGGTGGTGTGTGACCTGTGTCCCCTGGCTTGCCCAGGGCGACACATTCCCCCTTAGCAAAATGCAGACCGTCCGCGGGCTGCCCGTCCAACACCGGTTTTATTTTTCTGTAAAAGATAACATGGTAAAATAATAACATATGTACATTTTTAATAACTCTTCCCTTAACGGGAGGCACATTTCTTAAACGTTGCATAACGGTTTACGGTTACGGTTTCCGCTCTCTCCCACCCAAGCAACCTGGCCCTGATGCTGCCCTTAAAGCCCAGGCAGCACCCCTTGACCCACAGTCCAGCACACGGTACCTGAGCGGGATCTGTCCTTCCCTCCAGAGGGTAGCCACCGGTTCCTTTGGTGGCTGGGCCCCAGCCTGCTCTGCTGAGGGCCCTCCCTCCAACCTGCCTCTCCGGAGGCGGCATTGCGGGAAAACGGTAACGGTAAACAACATATTTACAAGCCACTTAACGTTTTGTGGTTGCCCTGCAAGTTCACGGGCTTGTCCATGGAAAGTCCTCCATGCAAAACTTTTTAAACGGTCCCCACGGGGACAACGGTGTCGGCTCCAGCCAGTTGCGAATCACAAAGCAAATCAGGTTAAACTTCGGTAATCATCTTCATCATCCTTTCAAACTTTTTTAAACTTTTAAACAAACAACAAAGTGGTGGTCCCAACGGGGACTGGACAACGGTGCTCCGCTGCCCTACTCCAGGCCTTCAGCTTCATCCGAGGGAGGGGGGTGCGGAGCTCACTCTGCTCTCCTGGCTGCCCCGTAGTTTCACATCCAGGGCAAACCACCCCCTCTCTCCGCAGTGTCGGGTGTACCGCACAAGGTCTCCCGGCATTAGGTTGCGGCCAGGATGCTCCTCGGGCAGGTGGGTATTCACATCCCGCCGGGCTACAAACACCTCGACCTCCAGGCCCGGCTCGTAGATGAACCCGTAGCCCCGGCGAACATCAAACCGCCTCACCTGCCCCTCGTACAACGGTCCCCGGACACGGAACGTGGCCTGGCGGAGATTTTCTTTATCTCGGATAGCTCGGGCCACCAGCTCGGCCTTCTTCCGCTCCCTCTCGGCGATCTCCAGGCCCAGCTGTATCGGCTCCCTATCCCAATATGGCGCTGCTGCCAGCGCCGGCGCACGGGTCGGGCCCCGCGGGACATCCTGGACGTTGCCCCACTGTCAGGAATCGGGGCGGCATGTCCCGCGGTGTCTTGGCCTTGGGCGCTGCTTTGCAACAACAACCCGGCGCTACCTCAGCCGAGGTGTGGGGGGATGGGCATAGGGGCTTTCCGCCGCTGGGCCTTCGCTCGGAGCGGGTCATCGGCTCCGGCTCGGGGGGATTTTTTCAGGGGATGCCTCCGGTTCAACTTTCGGGATCTTCCACGGTAACACCTCCGGTGTACTGCGGGCTCCGGCTACAGGTTGACCCGCCTGGGGCGGGGGACGCTGGGTACTGCTACCGGTTGCGGTGGTAGCAGGCCTAGTGGCGGGGGTCACGGCCTCCGGGACGAGTGGCGAGGGAGGCAACGGGGGGGAGAGGGCTTGGACCGGGCCCCACAGCCGCGATGACCGGCCCTTCAAGGGCATCGGGACGTGGGGTCACTCACCCTCCCTTTCTCCGCCTCCTCCTCGCGTCTCCGCACGGTGCACGGTGGCTACAACGTCCACCATGTCGGCCTCCCACTCCTCCATGAGGAGCTGCATCCTGACCTGCAGCCTTTGGTAGAGCTGCGCGGTTCGGATTTCCACCCACGCCGCGGTTCCAGGCGCGGGGGCTACGGTGTCGCGGGACGGCATCCACATGATGGCTTCTTTTTCCAGGAACGGTATGTCTGCAGAGTCCTGGCGTCCCTGCTTTTATAGCTGCAGCTACATGCGTCCAGCCGCCATCGCGTCCCCCTTAGCTCTTTTCCGGCCCCTCCTTTCTCGGGGCGGGGTTTTGGCCTTCACGCCTCTACTACTCGAGAAGACGCTCGAGCGGGAACTTTTCGCGCCAAAGATGGCGGCTTCTGAAATATTTCTGCCAGA
>NC_134354.1:773079231-773086731 GCF_048569485.1 Anomaloglossus baeobatrachus
CTGCTTTTGTCCTAGACATAGTAATAGCTGAAGACCACCACCATAAAGAAGACTTCATGAGGGAGCATCCCACCGGTACTACTTCCGGGATTGTTATATTAGGTGGTATAATGAACGTGGTCAGACCCTTCTAGTTTTCATTTCAGGTACATTACATTGATTTGGTGGTGAAACCAATGGTTTGGCCATTTCCCCAAAGTGTCCCAGTAGCCTTTTTCAACAAAACACCACCAGGCTGCATGTTTCCAGAGCTACGTGATCTAAACGTGCTACCATAGCTGTAGCGTCTCATCTGGGACATCAATGGTTGGCAACTGGAAAGGAAGCTTCAGCAGCAGATCTTGATGATTTGTCCAAATGCATTCAGAGGCAGAAACTTCCTCGGATAACCATTAAGGTCGGATAGGGGTTCCCCATCGATGACAATCTGGGAACGCCATGGCGATCGCACAGGCACAGGAGCTATGCCCATGCGATTACCCCTGGAACTTCAGTTTACCTGACAGCCGAGATTCAGCTCTCACAGTCAGGAGTAGTTCCCACACCGCTCATGGCTCTTTAACCCCCTAAATGCTGTTATAAAAAGCGATCACAGCATTTAGAGGCTAGGAGAGGGAGTGCACTCCCTCTCCCAAGTGATCCGCAATGTGAGTACGGGGTCCAATCATTGCCGAGGTTGACATTTTGAAGGTCTTTGTGTCATCCGGCTATGGCAAGCCTCTGGGATCATGCCAAAAGTAGAGATGAGCAACCTGATATTCTGTGTTTGTGTTTTTTGGTCGAACACCGACATTACAAAAAAAAACCAAAGTTTGGATGCTGTACGTATGCTAACCACTCGCTCAAGTATCGCTGTGCTCGGGTACGTTCGGTGCCCGGCCCAGTGTGAACTGCTTGCAGTGTTTGAACGGCTCACACTGGGGCGGTAACAATAGCATGATTGGATGTAATGTGCACCCAAAAAAATAAAATGGAAATACCCCGTCCACCTATCCCCAGAAGTGAACTGCATATGGCTTGTTGCATGTGGGCGGAGATCCAAATTGCCCAATTAGTGATTTCTATTGGTGTTCGGGTCAAGTGCAAACCCGTGGAGGGTCGGTTTGGCTGCACCAACGGAACCAAACTTCCACAGGTTTGCTGATTTCTAGCATGGAACATTATCTCAGAGGCTTGTGTCAGTGTAAACCTGACAGATATAATCCATTGCATTGCTGCTGCATTGTAATGGATTATACCAGTGATCAGTGTAATAAAAGTTAATGTCGCCAAAAAGAGACTAAGTAAAAAAAATGTAAAAAATGGTAAAAAATATAGAAAAAACACATTACAAAATAAAAAGCAAAAAATGAAAAAAAATATGATACCAATAATTAAGTATATTTACTTAAAACAATATACAATAAAGTAAATATTTAGTACCCCATCATCCAAAACAACCCGATCTATAAAACTGACACTAGTTAACCCAGTCAGTAAACACCGTAAAAAACAGCATAAAAAAAACTATGTATTTTTCAATATATTGCAAATAAAAGTGGAATAAAATGTGATCAAAAAGTAATATGTAAATAAAAATGGCATCTCTGAAAATGACATCTTATCACGCAAAAAACAAGCCCCCATACAGCTCCATCAGGGGAAAAATAAAAAAGCTACAGCTTTCAGAATTTAGCAATGCAAAAACTATTTTATTTTCTATAAAATAGTTATTATGGTGTAAAAGCGGCAAAACATTAAAAAAAAAACAAAAACAATAGAAAATTTGGTATCGCTGCAATAGTTCTTACTCATGAATAAGAGACCATAATCCTTTGCGAAACGTACGTCGGGTCCTCCACGCGGAGCACTTCCATCTGCAGGCTGTGTCTACCGGCGCCCCAGGTATTACCGCTGACTCCTTGTTAGCCGCTCACCCGGCGAATACTTTCAGGCTTCTAGGTACAGGGCGTATCTCCGGTCACTACCGCTTGCCTATCCATCGCTCCCACCCGCGGGCTTTTGTACACCAGGCGTCCAAGGTATTATTTCTGACCTTCATTGGTAGCCGTATATTCGGCGATTACTAATAGATCACCTGACATTGGGCGCAATTTAGGTTACTTTTGCCCTGCTTACCCACTGTACTTCCTCCTTGTACTGTTTTCATTTTTATAACTATATATTGTTGTGTCATATGGAAATGTAAACATTCCCTTTTTAACACATTGTCTCAATAAAACTTACCTTTTAACTTTTTCACCTTTAAAACTCCTTTGTCCTCCATTTTTTCCTTCAATAGTCCTGACCAGAACAATAAAGCTGACTTACCACTTTTACAACATGGTGAATGATGTGAAAAAAAAAAATAATCATAATAATTCCTAAATTGCTGTTTCTTTTCACAAAAAGTGGAATAGAAAGCGATCAAAAACACTCTGTGGCCCAAAATGATAAAGGGGCTGGTCTCAGATTATTAAAAGCTTCACCAATCCAAACGTGATAGTGTGAATTAACCTATCCCTTATTATTAGGGTGTTAACAGAATATAGGGTGAGCTGATGTGGAGTGGGGACACCACTAACATTAGGGTAAAAAATTTCACAGCTAGGCAGAGTTCAAATATAGGGTCTGAGACATAAAGGGACAGATTAATATCCCTTCTGATGGAAACTATATTTTTAATGCGGTGAATCATTGCTATTGTATGCTTATATTTATAGGTACTTAAGCAAGTTACTGTGCTTTCTAGAAAATATACTAATCATTGTTAATAATTGTGTACGTCATTTTGAAAAGTCCCACTATGCCATTTAAATTGGTGAAGTTTTTAATAAGCATATTTATTAAAGCATAGCACTTTTATATGGTTGAAGGGGATACATTATTTTTATATACGATTTATCAATAAAAACTCTAACTCATCCCGTAAAAAACAAGCCCTCACATGACTCTATCGGCAAAATAAACAAAAACCTACAGTCTTCCAAATCCAATAGAGTGTTTTTCACGTATGATAGTAGCCAAACCTAAAAAAAACCCTACATAAATCTTATATCGCTGTAATCTTACTGACCTAAAGAATAAAGCCGCCTAATCACTTATACCGCATGGTGAATGGTGTAAAATATAGTAATAATGCCAATTTTTTAACTGCTGCTGATTTGTTTATTCTGTCTCCTAAATATAAAAGTAAGGCTCAGCTCACATTTATCCTGCACTCTATGCTGAGCACTTACACAAGGGATTAAGTGTAGATCTCTGTAAAACGTGAATCTGACAAAATTCCCAATGGAAAATTCACAATAATTAGACAGAGGGAGTCACTTTGAACTCACATCTGGTCTGTAGTATGGTAGTGTCTATCGTTTTAAGCAGCTTTTTGGCTCACACAAATGTGTGATTAACAACAGTTTTGGGCACCTTTGATAAGACAGAAACTGCTGGCCTAACAGAATCCAGAGTAGCTATACTGCCTCATTAGTGAATGGTTCTGTCGGGGGTTTCACCTGGCTCACGTATTTTGGAGATGTAGATGAAAACTCTAAGTGCTCAGCATAGAGCACAGGATAAATGTGAACTGATCCAAAATGTTCTGTAGATCAAATTGCCACAAAATAGCATTCAACTCAACCCACAAAAACACAAGTCTGTACTCAGGTCTGTCGTTTTTTAACAGAAATATTGGGGGATTCCACGTTACTGACAGCACAAAGGCCCTGGACAAGCACAATTGCTCCTCCAAAAAGATAACAAGCAAAATCTGCACAACCAAATCCAAATACCCCCTTCCTTCTGAGCACCACAATGTGTCTAAACTACAGTTAACATCCACATGTTTTGGAATTGTTGTAGTGAGGAAGCCTGCTTAATTTACGGGGAGTGTGTCTCCAGAAGCACGAGCTGGTTAACATATACGTGCACTTCAATGTATGGGGCACGACAAGGACTTATTTGTAATTTTTAATTCTGCAATATTCACTGCATTTTACTCCATTGGTTTTTTTCCAGAGACTAAATTGTCACTACACCAGTAGATGAACTCTCAGAGGTTTGTAATTTCCAAAATGTGGCTACTTTAGGGGGTTTATGCTGTTCTTGCATTTAGGTGCTCTGCAAATGGAATACACAAACTATTCTAAGGAAAGCTGTGCTCCAAAAATGAAATGGCGCTTCTTCCCTCCCGAGCCCTGCGGTGCAGCCAAACAGTACTGTACAGTCACATGTAGGTTATTGCTATGTTCAAGGGAAATTGCGTAACATAATGGGGCCATTTTTTCTTATTCTCCTTGTGAAAATTGGAATTCTGGGGTTAAAACAACATTTTAGTGGTAAAAATGTAATTACGGTATTTTTTCATCATCTTCCAATAGTCTAAAATTTTGTGACACACTTGTGGTGTCAATATGCTCACTGCACACCTAGATGAATTCATTGTGGGGTGCAGTTTGTAAAATAGGGGTCACTTATGGGGGGTTTCTGCTGTTCTGGCACCTCAAGGGGTCTGCCAGTGTGACATGACTCCCGCAAACCATTTCAGCAAAATATGAAGTAAAATATGGCTCTCCTACCCTTTCCTACCTCAAACGTAGTTCCTGATTACATTGAGGGTATTGGCACACTCAGGATAAATGACCCAACAAACTGTACTGTCCATTTTTTTCTTTTTTTGCCTTTTTAAAAATTAACTAAAAGAACATTTTTGTGAAAAAAAAATATTCTTTCTTCACGGCCCAATGCTATAAAATTCAATGTCACACTTATGGTGTCAATATGCTGACTACACCCCTACATGGGTTCATTGAAATTGCAGTTTGTAAAATTGGATCACTTGCGGGGGATTTTCTGTCCTTGCTTTTCTGGCAACTCAGGGGCTCTTCCATTGTGACATGGCTCCTGCAAATCATTCCAACTAAATCTGAACTCCCTTCCAAGCTGTGCTGTGTGCCCAAACAGTAGTTTTTCACCACATATGGGATATTGACACTCAGGAGAAATTGCATACATCAAATTGTATAGTGCATTTTCTCCTGTTACCCTTGTGACAATTAAAAAATTGGGGCAAAAGCAACATGTTTTTTGGAAAAAAATTTTGTGAAGCCCCTGAAGGTTTAAGGTGCTTACCAAACATCTAGATAAATTCCTTGAGGGGTCTAGTTTCCAAAATTGTGTCACTTGTGGGGGAAACTCCACTGTTTAGGCATCTTAGGAGCTCTCTATATGTGACATGTTGACTGATAATGATTCCATCCAATTTTGCATTCAAAAATTCAAATGGCCCTCCTTCCCTTCCGAGCCCTGCTGTGCATCTAAACAGTGATTTTTCCATCATATATGGGGTAACAGTGTATTCAGGAAAAATTGTACATCAAATTATATGGTGCATTTTCTCCTGTTACCCTTGTGAAAATTAAAATTTTGGTTCAAAAATGTGTTTGTGAGAAAAATGCATTTTTCCAATTTTATGGCTCAACTGTATAAAATTCTGTGAAGCCCCTGAGGGTACGTGATGCTCACCACACATTTAGATAAATTCCTAGAGGGGTCTAGTTTCCAAAACGGGGTCATTTGTAGGGGTTTCCTCTGTTTAGATACGGTACATCAGGGGCTCTTCAAACAGGATATGGCATCCACTAATGATTTCAGCCAATTTTGAGTTTCGAAAGTCAAATGGCGCTCCTTCCCTTCCAAGCCCTGCCGTGCGCCCAAACAGTCGTTTTCTGGGGTAGAGGCATACTCAGGAAAAATTGCACATCAAATTGTATGGTGCATTTTCTCTTGTTACTCTTGTGAAAAATGCAAAATTTGGGGCTAAAGTAACATTTTTGCGGGAAAAGTAAAATGTTCCCTTTTCCCTTTCACATTGCTTTGGTTCCTGTGAAGCACCTAAAGGGATCCTTGGATGTAATTTTTAGCACTTTGATGGGTGCAGTTTTAGAAAGGAGTCACTTTTGGGTATTTTCTGTCACCTCTCAAAGTCACTTCAAATGTGATGTGGTCCCTAAAAAAATGATTTTGTGAATTGTGTTGGAAAAAAGAGAAATTGCTGATGAACTTTGACCCCTGCTAACTTTCTAACAAAGAAAATGCATGTTGCAACAATTGTCCTGATGTAAAGTAACACGTGCGAAATGTTATTTAGTAGCTATTTGGTGAGACAGAACTCTCTGGATTAAGGGTATAACAATACAAAGGCTGCAGTGCGGGGATTTCTGCTCCGGCCACAAACTGGATACGTCAGGAATGTTTTGAATATTTTATTTCCACATTTTCATATCATTATCATGTCTGTCCATCCTGTGATTTCCACAACTTTCCTTCTTGTTGTTGCAATTTCAATCATGAGAATTGTAGTAAATGAGATTAACAGGAGGATCCTGGAATGTGATGAAGTCACCGTCCTGTACATTTTCCTGCATCTCCCCATTGTGGCTGCTTAAATCCCAGAAACCTCTAACCAGGTGAATACTACTTCAACAGCTACAAAGCTGATAAGTCCAGAGAGACCGGACGCTACATGTGGGGTAATGTGGAAATACAAGCTATGGAAGGATTATTACACACTGCTAAACACTTTACTTTCCACAAGCCAACATAGAATGGGTCACTCTCCAGAATCATAGATAGATGGATAGATAGATAGATAGATAGATAGAGGGATAGATAGATAGATAGAGGGATAGATAGATAGATAGATAGATAGATAGAGGGATAGATAGATAGATAGATAGATAGAGGGATAGATAGATAGAGGGATAGATAGATAGATAGATAGATAGATAGATAGATAGATAGATAGATAGATAGAGGGATAGATAGATAGATAGATAGATAGATAGAGGGATTGATAGAGGGATAGATAGATAGATAGAGGGATAGATAGATAGAGGGATAGATAGATAGATAGAGGGATAGATAGATAGAGGGATAGATAGAGGGATAGATAGATAGATAGATAGATAGATAGAGGGATAGATAGATAGATAGATAGAGGGATAGATAGATAGATAGATAGATAGATAGATAGAGGGATAGATAGAGGGATAGATAGATAGATAGAGGGATAGATAGATAGAGGGATAGATAGAGGGATAGATAGATAGATAGATAGAGGGATAGATAGATAGATAGAGGGATAGATAGATAGATAGAGGGATAGATAGATAGATAGAGGGATAGATAGATAGAGGGATAGATAGATAGAGGGATAGATAGATAGATAGATAGATAGAGGGATAGATAGATAGATAGATAGATAGAGGGATAGATAGATAGATAGAGGGATAGATAGATAGATAGATAGATAGAGGGATAGATAGATAGATAGATAGATAGATAGAGGGATAGATAGATAGAGGGATAGATAGATAGATAGATAGATAGATGGATAGATAGAGGGATAGATAGATAGATAGATAGAGGGATAGATAGATATATAGATAGAGGGATAGATAGATAGATAGATAGATAGATAGATAGATAGATAGAGGGATAGATAGATAGATAGATAGATAGAGGGAT
>NC_134354.1:773089231-773101731 GCF_048569485.1 Anomaloglossus baeobatrachus
CTCAATAAGAAGAGGTATCATAGATGGAAATTATTACCTGTGGTTGCAGTTGCAATCTGTAGCATAAGCAGTGGGAACATATTGCTCAGATTCTTCAGCATATCTGCTCCCTGATATCCTTCCTGCAGGTTGTAGCAGAGCTGGAGATGTTCAGGAATAGTGACAGAGTGGCTTTTTTTCCCTTTTAGTGTCACTTGTGCTGTGGGATAATATGAGTATAATGGCTGAGGTGCATGCCAATGACCGGCGCTTGGCTTACATTGTAATCCAGTCTTCCATCCCAAGTAGCCACATTGACTTGTAGACTTGCAGGATAGTCTGGAGCGAGCCGCATTTGTAGGTTGGCAGTGAACCCTCCTCTTGTGATGTGTGTGAGCCCGGCTGAGAGCTGAGCAGAAAATGTGAAATGGATTATAACGTGCGCTCGCTGCATGAATGGCTCGCACTGCAAATCTCAGGGCTGGAATGGGAGACGCAGGCACAGTATTGTATTATTCTGCGCCAATTACATACCATACCTATGGCAGAGAAATGACTGCAATGTTTAATGGATTTCTCAAACCCAACAAACACATATAAGCCAGATATATAGTGCTGCAGCCATATATGTCACTCCATTCACATAATACTAAAGACTTGCTGCCCTCATCCCCTACAACAAGGTAAAACTGCTTTTAGTGCCCATACCAGTCTCATATGCCCCGAAACAGTCCTGATTATTACGCTATGCGACTTGCCATCTACTCTGTTCAAGTGGACAGTTCCTCGTTACCAACATTCTACCAGCACAACAGGTACTGTAACTTCCTCTCCCTTACCTCCCAGTATGCATTCTTCCGTTGCTTGTCTGCCCTCAACTGAAAGCCTCTCTACTATACGTGTATACAGTGTCAAGGACAGGAGGTCTGAAACAAAGACCAAAAAAAGCCCCATTTTCTGTAGAGAGACTATCACCTGCCCCCACTTTCTGTAGAGAGGCAAAGACCAACCTGAACTTCCAGCAAAATGGAAAAAACAACGTCCCCCCACTTCCTGAAAATAAACAAAACTTGCCTCCACTTCCATTAGAGAAATGAAAACCCGCCTCCATTTCCTGTAAAGGGTCAAACACTGACCCCCACATCCTGTAGAGCAGAGGTTCCCAACTCCAGTCCTCAAGGCACACCAACAGTGCAGGTTTTCAGGATCTCCTTAGTTTTGCACAGGTGGTAATTTAATCACCTGCACTGGTGATGATTCCAACCCCTGTGCAATACTAAGGCAATCCTGAAAACCTGCACTGTTGGTGTGCCTTGAGGACTGGAGTTGGGAACCTCTGCTGTAGAGAGACAAAGACCCGCCACCACTTCCTGTAGAAAGACAAAGACCCGCCACCACTTCCTGTAGAGAGACAAAGACCCGCCACCACTTCCTGTAGAGAGACAAACACCAGCCCCCACTTACTGTAGAAAGACAAAGACCCGGCCCCCACTTCCTCTAGAGAGACAAAGACCCAGCACCAATTCCTGTAAAGACAAAGACCCACCCCACTTCTTATAGAGAGACAAAGACCCACCCCAACTTCCTGTAGAGAGACAAAGACCCATCCTCACTTCCTGTAGAGAGACAAAGACCCGCCACCACTTCCTGTAGAGAGACAAAGACCCACCACCACTTCCTGTAGAGAGACAAAGACCCGCCACCACTTCCTGTAGAGAGACAAAGACCCGCCACCACTTCCTGTAGAGAGACAAACACCAGCCCCCACTTACTGTAGAAAGACAAAGACCCGGCCCCCACTTCCTCTAGAGAGACAAAGACCCAGCACCAATTCCTGTAAAGACAAAGACCCACCCGACTTCTTATAGAGAGACAAAGACCCACCCCAACTTCCTGTAGAGAGACAAAGACCCATCCTCACTTCCTGTAGAGAGACAAAGACCGGCCACCACTTGCTGTAAAGAGACAAAGACCCATCCTCACTTCCTGTAGAGAGACAAAGACCCATCCTCACTTCTTGTAGAGAGAAAGACACCGCCCCACTTCCTGTAGATAGACAAAGATTTGCCCCCATTTACTGTAAAAAACAAAGAGCTGTCCACACTTCCTGTACAGAAGCAAAGATTCACCACCATGTCCTGTAAAGTATCAAAGATCCACCCACACTATATGTAAAAAGACAAAGTCTCACCCCATTTTCTGCACAGAAATAAAGATCTGCCCCCACTTCCTGTTGAAACAAAGACCTACCCCCACTTTCTGTAGAAACAAAAACCAATCCCAGCTTCCTGTAGAATCAAAGACCTGCTCTCACTTCCTGTAGAAACAAAGGCCCACCCCTTCTTCGTGTAGAAACAAAGATCCGTCCACACTTCCTGTAAAATCAAAGACCCGCCACCACTTCCTGTAGAAACAAGGACCCGCTCCCACTTCCTGTAGAAACAAGGACCCGCTCCCACTTCCTGTAGAAATAAAGACCCGTCTTCACTTCCTGTAGAAACAAGGACCTGCCCCCACTTCCTGTAGAAACAAAGACCCGGTCCCGCTTCCTGTAGAGTTAAAGACCATTCCCTACCTCCTGATATTCATCTTCATGGGGATGGCCGACCACGAAGAGCAGTTTTTATACCCCAGCTAGAGATTCCATAGTGAGTTATGGTAAAATGCTCTTCTGTAAGTTCCTTTTAATACTAAACATAAGAACTGCATTATGAACAATTCTTTGGTTCTATTATATTGATCAGCATCAAGATTGCTATTGATCACAATCGATTCCATAAAAAGTCATGAAGGCTGCAGGAAAGTCATCTTATCAATAATAGCTGCATGTAACATTACGTTTGAGAAATGCTCACATTACATTTATCTCATTCTCTTTTACAAGTCAAAGCTTCAATGCAAAGTAAAGTCCACCAATGAACACGATTAGATTTTTGTTAAACAAAAAAATACATCCGAAATTTTGTGTTGATTAATTTTGTATAAGTATTTTTATTTATAAGGGTTATTTTTGTGGATACTGAGCCCCCAATTCCTTTTATAATATGATCACGGAATCTTGCTACCAGCAGCTGCCACTAGAGGGAGCTACATGCACATGGAATTACTCACCTGCACTTGAAATCTGTAATAAATGTATCTGCTCCCCCTAGTGGTCACTGCAAGAATCCAGTATCCAATTTAAATAGTTCCTTGTCCCTTCAGACATCTTGATCTTATTTGATAATGTGACAAGCTGCAAACCACTTTATTCTAAATTATGCTGTCTTATCCCACGAGAAATCTGTGCCTCCCTTCTGTCTATGTCGCCATTACTGCCTGTTGTTAACCTTAAATTGTCTGCAGCGGAGATGTCCAAGTCTGATTTTACATATAAAATATAATTTCTGCAAAACATGGAGGGATTGTCTTAATGTTAATAGGTAATGTCAGGATTAACCCTTTCCCGCTGTAGCCAATTTTTCCTTTTTCCAATTTCCTTATTTCCTTCGTTCTTCCGAGAGTCATCACTTTTTTATTTCTCCATCCGCATAGCCGTATGAGGCGATATCGACCTTGTGTCTTTTTTTAATATTATTATATATGGGGTGAAACAAAATTCAGAAATTTAAGAAAAAAAATAATTAATGCTGCCGTTTCCATTAACGCTTTTATCGTTCCATCGGCGGAGCTGTGCGATCACTTGTGTTTTGTATGGAAAGTTGAAGTTTTGATTGGAATCATCTTGGAGTGCACACAATTTTTTAATCACTTTGTGTTTAATTTTTGGGAGACAGAAAATGGCAATTCTGCTTTTTTGCATTTAAGACATGGGTTGAATCATCCTCTGTTTGTAATAGATTCGAATTTTGCATCCATGGTGGTGCAAACGTTTTTATATATATATATATATATATATATATATATATAGTAGTACCCGTTGTTGCCCGGGATAGTAACTGTCTCTCTCTCTCCAAGTCTCTCTGTCTCTTTCTCTCTCTCTCTCTCTCTCTCTCTGTCTGTGTCTCTCTGTCTCTCTCTAACTCTTTGTCTGTCTCTTTCCCTGTTTGTCTCTTTCCCTGTTTGTCTCTGTCTGTCTCTCTATCTCTTTCCCTGTCTGTCTTTTTCTCTTTCCCTGTCTGTCTCTTTCCTTGTGTCTGTCTCTTTCCCCATGTCAATGTCTTTCCCTGTGTGTCTGTCTCTTTACCTGTCTGTCTCTGTCTGCCACTGTCTGCCTCTGTCTGTCTCTGTCTGCCTCTGTTTGCCTCTGTCTGCCTCTGTCTGTCTCTGTCTGTCTCTGTATGTCTCTGTCCCTGGTTGCATTGTGACACGCCAACATTCTTTTGAAGTTCTGGCTGCATTGTGGCTCCCAGCTCCATTGACTTTAATGGAGGCAGGTTTTTTGGCAAATAATTGTAAAGCGCTGGGTTAAAATTTCTCCTCAGATCATAGTCTATGACGTTCTCTGAATCAAATGAGGCGTCTGTGCAAAATTTCACGATTGTACATGCGACGGTGCAGATTCTCTTAGCCGACACACACACACACACACACACACACACTCAGCTTTATATAATAGATATACAGTATATATATACTGTATATATATATATATATATATATATAATTTTAAATGCAAAAAAGCGTGGTCTGATTCAAAGTTTTAAATCTCAATTTAGTTTTCTTTTTATTTCACTTTATTTTTTGAAATATTAACCCATGATCCTTCACTCATTTGTTCTACTGTGGTGCTTCGTTGTGAACTTTTTGGAATTTTCGAGATTTCTGATTATGTTTGGAACTAAAACTATACCAGATTTTCACACAAGCCAAAAAAGCAAAAAAAAAACAAATGAGGCAAAAATATTAGACAATCATTTTTGTTATTGAGGAAAATGATTGACTTATATGATATGACATGACTGTGAGCGGGAAATGTATGTAAAATTTTTGGATTAGAGTCAAATTAGAATTTAATGTTTTCAATCAATGGGATGTCAATCAAGTGTGAGTGGGCGATCTGCATTGATTTTCTTTTTTTCTAAAGAACAAGAAACTATTAAAGTCTGATCTTCAACACACATTTATCAAAGTGTATCATGGCATGAAGAAAAGAGCCTTCTTTGGACCTCAAAAGAGAAGTTCTTGATGCTCATCAGACTAGACAAAGTTACTCAATCATCTTTAAAGAGTTTAGACTCCACCAATCCATGGTCAAATTGATTATGTCGGAATGGAGGAAACCTGACAATGATCACTTCAAAAGCACATCTTATAATAGTCCACAAAGGAACCCAAGGTAAACTCCAAGCAACTAAAGGCCTCTGTGACATTAGCCAATGTTAATGCTCATGAGTTTACCATCAGTAGGACACGGTACAACAATGGTGTGCATGGCAGCACGTTAACAAGAAAGACACTGCTCTCAAAAAAGAACATTGCTGAAGTTCGCTAAAAATGAATTGGACAAGCCAGAAGACTATTGGAACAATGTTTTTAGAGGAGATGAGTTTTAGTTTATCTTTGTACAAAAAAACCCCCTACATTATAGCATAAAAACCCATGAAACATGGTGGTTGTAGAATCATGGTTTGGATCTGTTTTGCTGCATCTGGGGGAAGATGTGGTCATCATTGATGGCACAATTACATCTGATTTTATCAGCAACTTCTAAAGGAAAATGTCAGGATATCCCAAGAGAATGTTCTGCAGCAAAACAAGGACTCAAAGCGGACAAGCAGTTCTAAAAAAAAAAGGGGGTAATGCCAGGTACTATCCAGAGTAGCTCATAGTTACTAAGAATAAAAAGGTCTCTGTCAGGGAGTATCCAAAACAGCTCATACTTACAATTAAGGCAGGGCATTCTGTCAGGGACTATTCAGAGCAGCTCATAGTTATAAATGATGCAGGGGGATCTGTCAGAGGCTATCCAGAGCAGCTCATAGTTGCAAATGATACTGGGGGTTCTGTCTGTCAGGGACTATCCAGAGAAACTTATAGTTACAAATTATGAAATGGGTTCTGTCAGGGACTATACACATCAGCTCATAATTACAAATAATGCAGGGAGTTCTGTTAGGGGCTACCAAGAGAAGTTCATAGTTACAAACAATGCAGGGGGGGGAGTTCTGTCAGGATCTATCCAGTGAATTTCATAATTATAGATGATACATAGGAATCTGTCAGGGGCTAGCCGGAGCATTTCACAGTTACAAATGATGCAGGGGGTTCTGTCAGGAACTATCCAGAGCAGCTTTTAGTTACAAATGATGCAGAGGAATCTGTCAGTGGCTATGCAGAGCAGCTCATACTTATAAATAAAGCAGAGAGTTCTGTCAGGAACTATACAGAGCAGCTCATAGTTACAAATGATGCAGGGGGTTCTGTCAGGGACTATACAGAGCAGCTCATAGTTACAAATGATGCAGGGGGTTCTGTCAGGGACTGTACAGAGTAGCTCATAGTTATAAATAAGGCAGAGGGGGATCTGTCAGGATCTATCCAGTACATTTCATAGTTATAAATGATGCAGAGGAATCTGTCATGGGGTATCCAGAGCATTTTATAGTTACAAATTATGCAGGGGGTTCTGTCAGGAACTATCCAGAGCAGTTTTAAGTTGCAAATCATACAGTGGGTCTGTCAGGGACTATCCAGAGCAGCTAATAGTTAGACATGATGCCAGGGGATTCTGTCAGGGACTATACAGAGCAGCTTATAGTTACAAATGATGCAGAGGGATCTGTCAGCGCCTATGCAGAGCAGTTCATACTTATACATAAGGCAGGGGGTTCTGTCAGGGACTATACAGAGCAGCTCATATTTATACATAAGGCAGGGGGTTCTGTAAGGGACTATCCAGAGCAGCTCATATTTATACATAAGGCAGGGGGTTCTGTCAGGGACTATACAGAGCAGCTCATATTTATACATAAGGCAGGGGGTTCTGTCAGGGACTATACAGAGCAGCTCATAGTTACAAACCATGCAGTTACATACAAATATGGGCTTTGATAAAAATCTATTTAGAAGGAAATGTACATTGTGCCATAGCAACAAGTCAGCATGAATCTTTTACTTTTCCAGTTATAATTCAGAGCAAAAGAGCGGTCAGATCCATTGCTCGTTGCTATGGATTAGACTAGCCTTTCTCTGAAATGTAATTAAATTTACCGATAAGCTTCACCTTTTTTGTACCTGCCAGATTATTACTGAAAGAGGCGCTGTCATAAATACAAACTCTACATAAATTAATATTATAAAAGGTTTGAAGATGGAGCCGCCATCCTCCTTACAGGAAAAGCTTTAACATAACGTGGATGGCGCTGGAATCTTCAGGACTGGAATAGCCTTTGCTGGGAAGCATCACCGTGTTGGTTCGCCATTCTTATATTACGTTTTCTAATACTATGTAATGATTTGTGTATTGGGTGTAATAATGCCCTCATAACTAGAAATGTTCCAGAAATACAAGGGAAAATTGATTATGCAAAAGACGGACGCCACAAATGAGACTAGAGGTGCTCAATACTCAGTAAAGATGATCCATACGACAAGAACCAGGGGCGTACGTTCCATGGTGGCAGATTTTGGGGCCCGTGAGTCAGGGGGTCCTGATGTTCAATGGCATTGGGTTCCTCCATCACTTCAGAATTTCAACAGCATCTGCAGCCTTAGGTGGCAGATACCGTAGATAAGAACCAGGCTCCATCAATTCCACCAAAGACCAGAGAATTCACTGACCAGGGCCTGCCATCGTTAGAAGGATTCACTTCTGCAAAAACTGGGTCTGGCCACGCAGAGGATGACTGAGCAGAAGAGAAAGGTCCAGTGTGTGGATACTGATGTCACCGAAAACGACACCTGCCGGCTACGGCTGAGCGGACCCGTAGATGATCAGGTTCACTGGGTTTGGCCGAACTTTAGTTGAAAATTGAGTTCTGTACCCAAACGTGACCAGAACTTAACCCCAAACCCTATGGAAGCCAGTGGGTATTCGAACATCTGTGCTGTAAAATGGATGTAAAATGTTCGTAGTAACAGCTAGGAGGATGGAAAAGTAAGAAAAATTTGGGTAAAATCAGAACATTTCCCAGTAAACAAATGTGAATAGTGAAATAACTTATAGGGGTTCTGTTTTAAAGGGGTGGACTGATACTTGCAATCCCCAAAATACATTGTTTTATAAGTGTGTATTCATGTGTTTAGCAGTAGTAGTAGTAAGTTGCTTGGATCACCATATGTGTCTTAGTGTGCCGTACTACCGGTGTCAACTGTATGCGGCCAGGATGAGGGACATATATGGGTGCTCATATGTACCAGTATTCAGGCAGGATGGGTGACATGTACCAGAATAAGGGACATCTATGGGGGCTCATATGTACCAGGCTGCAGCCAGTATGGGTGACATTTACCCAGATGCGGGACATTTACCAGGATGAGGGACATATATGGGGGCTCATATGTAGTAGTATGCCGCCAGGATGAGTGACATTTGCCCTGATAGAGGACATTTATCAGGATGGGGGACATTTGCCAGAATGGGGGACAAATACCAGGATGCAGGACATATATTGGGGCTCATATGTACTAGGATGCAGCCAGTATGAGTGACATTTACCCAGATGAAGGACATTTATCAGGATGGGGGACATATATGCGGGCTCCTATGTACCAGTATGCAGCCAGGATGGGGGACATATACCAGGATGGGGGACATGTATTGGGGCTCATATGTACTAGGATGCAGCCAGGATGGGGGACATTTACCAGGATAGGGGACATGTATGACGGCCGATGTGTACCAGTATGCGGCCTGGATGTGGAACATATACCAGAATGGGGCAATGAAGTGGACATATACCAGAATGGAGGACATATAGCAGGATGAGGAACATATACCAGGATGGGCCCATGATGTGGACATATACCAGGATGGGGACATCTATTCCAGAATGGGGCCATGAAGGGGACATATACCAGGAAGGGGCCATGATGGGGACATATACCAGGATGTGGACATGTATCAGGATGGGCCCATGATGGGGACAAATATACCAGAATGTGGGACATATATATCAGGATGGGGGACATATTTACCAGGGAAGGGGCCCAGGATGGGGGGCATTACTACATATTGAAGGGGGAGGAGGGCAACTGGTATGTCTTTATTGTATGTAGAGATGTTGACACTTTGAAATGTAGATGTGTATTTCAAGGTGGAATCTGCTTGCATTCCATGATAAAATCTATCTCATATCTATCTAATAGTCTGCATTTTTTTTCCGTAAAGATCAATCTAACTGCTGTGTCTGGAAAGGGAAGTGGTAGTGACTGATTTAATATGTGGTAAGCATGAATGAGCTTGATGTCCCCTGCTGAAGAGAAGAGAAGACTGCAAAAGAAAGTTTAAAATAAATTGCTTACATAATAAAATTGCTTAAATTGCCCTGTTGCCACTTTGGGACAAAACATTTGTTTTTTGCTGTTTGGGCACTCAGTCTCTAAAAGGTTCACCGCTATAGCCAATCATTCATCTTAGTGATCAAATACACATACAGAACTGTGGAATACCATCAGGGAGGCATCTGATTGGCTCCAAATTTATTCTGCAGTATGAAAACTACCCCAAACATACAGCTAATTTCATAAAAAACTATCTTCAACGTAAAGAAGAAAAAGGCGTCCAGGAAGTGATGATCCATCCCTGCAAAGCGGAGGTGATGATCTGGCCCCTTCAGAGCCCTGGAAGTGATGATCCGGCCCCAACAGAGCCCTGGAAGTGATGATCCAGCCCCCACAGACCCTGGAAGTGATGATCCAGCCCCCACAGAGCCCTGGAAGTGATGATCCAGCCCCCACAGACCCTGGAAGTGATGATCCAGCCCCCACAGAGCCCTGGTAGTGATGATCCAGCCCCCACAGAGCCCTGGTAGTGATGCTCCGGCCACCACAGAGCCCTGGAAGTGATGATCCGGCCCCCACAGAGCCCTGGTAGTGATGGTCCGGCCCCCACAGAGCCCTGGTAGTGATGATCTGGCTCCCACAGAGCCCTGGAAGTGATGATCCAGCCCCCACAGAGCCCTGGAAGTGATGATCCAGCCCCCACAGAGCCCTGGAATTGTTGATCCGGCCCCCACAGAGCCCTGGAAGTGATGATCCAGCCCCCACAGAGCCCTGGAAGTGATGATCTAACCCTACAGAGCCCTGTAATTGTTGATCCGGCCCCCACAGAGCCCTGGAAGTGATGATCTAACCCCATAGAGCCCTGGAAGTGATGATCCAGCCCCCACAGAGCCCTAAAAGTGATGATCCAGCCCCCACAGAGCCCTGGAATTGTTGATCCGGCCCCCACAGAGCCCTAATCTCACATACTTCCATCTGTCTGGAATCACATGAAGACACAGAAGGAATCGCAGAAGCGTCATACACGAATGATCCTGGCTCAGTTTTCCAAAATGTTTGGATCAATCTCACTGCTGAGCCTCTTCTACAATTTTGTGTAAGTGACTGAGTGGTAATAAAGGCAAAAGGTGGTCACAGTAAATAGTGGTGTGGTTTAGAGGTATCATTTGTTTATTCACCTCACATTTTGATAATTGATATAAATAAACAATAAACACTTCTCTTTTTCAAAGCATTTTTAATTTGCTTCATTTTTTCCAACTTTTGCACATAACTGTACAGTATATTGCAAAGGAAAGTGGAAGCCATTAATTGGCTGAAACGATTTACCATATTTTTCAGATTATAAGACACATTTTCCCTCCCAAAAATTTGGGAGGAAAATGAGGGGTGCGTCTTATAATCCGAATATAGCTTCCTGGGGTGGTGGAGAGGGGTAGCAGGAGGAAGGGGAAATGTTGCGGGTGCTATGCTGTGGTGGCTGTGCTGGGGCTGTGGGTGCTTTGCTGTGGCTGCTGTACTGGGGCTACAGGCAATGTGCTGTGGAAGCTGTGCTGGGGCTGCAGTGGGGGGTGCTGGGGTTGCAGAGGCTGTGCTGGGGCTGCCGGCGTTGTGATGCGGCAGGGCGCACTGTGCTGGGGCTGCGGACTGCTGGGCTGTGGGCACTGTGCTGGGGCTGCGGACTGCTGGGCTGTGGGCACTGTGCTGGGGCTGTTGGCTGCTATGCTGCGGGCAGTGAGGGTTTCAAATAATGGCTCCTGGAGTTGGCACGTGCGCACATGGAGTTCTCAGCTCTAGCTCTCATCTGCACACGCACTGCCTCCGGCCCATTGCTATCCCAGCAGCAGACTTAAGGAAAATGGCGCCTGGATGTGGCGCATGTGTGACGCCCTGGACTAGCCAGGTAGTCACATACATACCAACATACACACCCCCACCCTAGGCAGCAACAACAGTCAACCAAAAAAACCCTTGTTGCCTCCCTCCAGGGTCTGATGTCCACACCAGGTGGGGTGGAGCCAGGCGGTTGGCCCCACCCACCGAGGAGTTCACAGACCTGGAGGCGGGAAAAGTGTCAGATCAGTCTTGGAGGTGAAAGTTAGAGGAGTAAAAACTTGGTGTCTGGGTAGGAGCCCAGGCACTGAGAGCAAGGTTGGCAGACGGTGGTGGCCGTCTGCAGGAGTTAGTGGAACTCTGCAGAGCCATAAGGACCGGGGTCGGGCGTTGGCCCGCCGGTACCGGACCGGGAAACGGAGTGAAGCTAATCACACAGGCAGGGCCATCGGACCAAGACCAGGCTTGGAGCCGCCGTCAATAGTCAAATCCGAATGTGACAGGAACCCCAGGGGTTTCCTAACAACTAAGTCCCGATTGAAGGCAACCGTCCACCCAGAGAGGATATACAGCCACCGCCACAGGCTAGAGATCCAAGGGCCAGCGCCTGCGGGCAAAACGGGCTCCTACAGCACATATACGCCGGAGAGCGGACTACCGGTGGGCAACCACGGGAGTCAGAACATCATTCTAAAGGTGCAGGGAAAGACAGCCACCATCAGCCGTCCGGGGAGAGCACAACAACAACACTGCAGCCGGCTGCGGGACCCGTCCATCCGGCCATTTTGGTTAACCAGAGACTTTGTCAGTGATTGTCTGAGTGAGTACGCCAGTGCCGTCCGGCACGGCACCGCGCCGCGCTGTCCCTGCAACCCTGCACCTCACCAACCCTGCCTCCCCATCACACCACCGGGCCCCGGGACCACCAACCCCTAACCACGGAGGGGGAAAACAACATAACAGCTGCTCCCTACCATCGCTCCCGGGATCCCCGTCACCAGCAGCGGTGGTGCCCATCTTCACCACAACCCGTGGAGTCACGGACTAAATCCCCAAATAAACCACCCCCTTTTCACTCACGGGCGAGGAGCGCCGCTCGAGTCCCCGGATCCGGCCCACCGCTCGAGCCACCGAGCAGCAGCAGCGCCGGACCAGAGCGTTAGCTAGCGCAGCGCCCCGCCGCCCGCGACACATGCGCAGATGAGTAATTGGCTTGTCATTGAGTGAATAGCTCAATCATGCACATGTGCCGACTCCGGCCACCATTTCTTTGAAGCCCGCACTGCCAACAGCTTCTGGGACAC